>NC_092818.1:19145463-19412963 GCF_023375885.2 Dermacentor andersoni
TTGTTGCCATCAAATTTTTAACAGGCTTTTAATGGCTGGAGCTGTCACAAGTAAAGTTTTCATTTTCTTTTTTTACATTGACAAGGTATTCGTGCTGTATAACTTGCCCCAGTATAGTGTGCTCGTTTGAGAGAGTTGAAAGTTGTCTCTTCTGCTGACTGGTTGATTTAGTGGTTGCTTGATTGCTTGACTGATTGATTGACCATGTTTAATGGCACCAAGCAACACAGGTACAACATGCTGTAGTGAAGGGCTCTGGATTAAATGATACAACCTGATGCCCTTTGACGGGCATACCAAAGTGCCTTACAGAAGCGTTTTAAAGTGTTTAGCTTTCTTTAGGAACTAACTGCAATTTTTCATGTCAAACTGTTTCCGTGGGATGACCCTAAAGACAGCCTAACACAGCGATAATAACCGCATGGGGGTATGATTTGCAGTACCGGTATTGGTACTGCTAGTGGAGGTGCGGGTGGCAAGGGAAGAATACTCGTATTTTTCCCTCTTGACAGCTAATGTTTGCAGATGCTATCGTTGAGATGCTGTGCCTCTGGTTGAAGATGCAGACGACACTGTTTGGGACCCTGTGCCTCTTGTCGCAGCATCCAGAGGCAGTTGGTCACAGCTGCTGCACATTGTTACGAAATGGTCCTCGAGGCAGTGGCACTCGAAGTTATGGTTGGCTCCCACGTACGGGTAAGGCACGGTGGCAAGGGGAGCGCCACCCTTAAGCTCGTGGAGAAACATATTGCCATAAAGAATCACCGCCCAAAGCATTCCAAATGCATTCTTGCATAGCAACCGGGGTTGGTTCTTAATATTTTTTGCTTTCTGCCCTCGTTGAAATGAAGCCACTGTAGCCTGGAATCCAACCTCTAACCTTGTCTCTAACCTTGTGTTCAGCAGCAGAACATCACAACAACCGCAATGGAGGCAATTGTGCTACATGGTTTACACCGTGTGATGCGCTTGTATGCGCTGGCTTATTAGCTGGAGGGGCAAGTGGAAAAGTAGTGCAAAGTAGTGCAGATGTGTTGGAGCGAACCAAGGACCAAGTAAAGTGCCATTTGACACAAATACAGCAAAATTAATTGCGGGCTGTGTGACTATTATTTGTAAGCTATTACTTCGTGTGGGATTTCACAATGACTCATCCTGACTAGGATGCAGTCATTGGTAGGTGGCGAGTTCTGCACCACCAGTGGTCCTCGTGGCCAACGTTGACCTCCCTTGATTAGGCGCCAGGGCACAAACTCAACAGAGATGGCTGGGTTAAACCATTGCCTGCAGGGACCTCAGTCTGTTGTATGATGATGAACTGTGTATTATTCCATTTCAGAGAGCGCTTCAGTGGGCACAGTCCTTTGAGCATAGCCACAGACCAGAACCATGACAATGTGGTGGAGATCCTTCTGAATGCCGTGAGTTTCTTGTAGTGTTTATTTTCTTTTTGTAAATAAAAATAGTATTCGTAGCTCAAATCCTAAAAAGAATCCGGGGATTCTTATGCATTCAAGTTTGGAGCTCATTTAAGTGCAGCTAACCCACATGATAGCAGAATGAAAATGCACGTTTTGATATAAATGCAAAAATTTGCTCCTAGCAGTCAGCACATTCCAGCTCTTTTAATTCAACAAGTCCAATCAATGTCACTTCAGTGGATGACAAGCAAAGCAGTTTTTCTGTTGCAGTGCACTTATGTAAGAGTGCAGCTTTCTTTTTAATGTTGGTTGTAATAAATGCATTGCCATTTCCGTGTCATTCTGCTTATCTGCAGGGCTCGAGATTCTCACAACCAGCAACGAATGGGAACACCTTGCACCCTGCCCGCCAGAACAATATTCCCAAAACGTCACCTTGTGGTAAGATATCAATAATGATTTTTATCTGCCCACTGTATGGTCAAACAAGCTCAGTCTTCCTTCTTTGCCATCACTGCATGTGATTGTTACCATTCTATAGGCATAATCATCATTAATATTTGGAGGGAAGAGAAGCAAGTGCATCGGAAGAATAGCGTATGAATAACCAATATCTCTCAGAAGGGTTTGGGTGAGGTACAGGTCATTCATATTTAAAACAGCACTCGTCCTGAGTCCTCCCTTGTCCGTGTCTTTTGGCGCTGTTTTAAATATGAATAACCAATATTTTCTTTAACCAGAGGCATGTGGCATGTGCCTGAAACCTTGTTTTAAGCCCTTTGCCATTTATTACTCTTTACCACTGTCTGCTGCCAACGTGATGTAATGAACACACATAAACTAAATCATGTGCTATTCCCTCTGAAATTACTGTGACATCTACTAATGTCACGGAGGTGATGAGGGCTGAACTTCAACAACATCTAGTGCTTGTAAATGAGGCTTTTAGAGAGTTTTAGATTAGGCTGCTCAAGCGTTGGGGGATGCAAACCGCCATGCGTAAAAACAAATGCGAAGCAAGCACAAAAGATCACGAAGGGCCCACAGTGGAATTTATATCCCCTAATGCTTGTGTGTAGCTTGGGTACCCTTATTCTAAACTCCCTATTATGTTGTCAGCATCAGAAAAAAAAAAGTAGTTTGGAACAAAATACTATAACCCTTATCAAAAAGTTTAGTTTTCTTAATTGCGTGCACGTGTTGTGCTCAGAGGGAAGGAGCGATAAGGCACTCTCTTTAGAACCCAAACAAAAACACTGCTATGTTTCAAATATCCCCAATGAAGGCACATGTGACGCACGCTAGCGTGTTATTTCAAAGCCTGCCACATAACTGTTTACACATTGGCGATCATGTGCTCTTTGATCCTTCTGTGGATTCAGATTCCTGGCTGGATTGAGCTTTAGGCAGGGCACTCCTAGGGGCACACACTACACTGACTACCCCAGAAGTAAAATTTGCTTTGAGCTCCATTGCTTCATGACTTCCTTGAACTACAGGAACTGTCTCTTCAACGGAAAGACAAGCGATGTGGCAGGCATCTATACACCTGCCAACTCTCCGGATTTGTCCTGGAGAATCCCCAATTCTGACCAATCCTCCAGATTGCATGTACACAGCTATAAGTCTCCTGAAAATTGCCTAAACCCCCCTGAAAAACAAAACAAAACAAAACATTATGTAGCACAGATCTTTGCCATTATGCATTAGGTAGCTAGCCGAAGCAAGATTTAAATTCAAATCATTTGTGTTTAGTCACTGTAGGCCTAAGTAACTCAGTTCACTTCAGATCTAAACATGCATTGAAGAGTGTGTGTGAGGAAAAGGTCTAATAAGCATTGCATAATGGTTGGTTCTAGTAAGTGAGCTTCATCGCAGTACAGTAGTGCTGTGCAGTGAAGCATATTAATAGAAAGGGGCCATGGTCACAGGACAACGTACGCGTTCCTTAATTATACATGCATACACATGTCATTTCTGGTCACAGTACGAGCAGCAAGATGTCTAATATTAAACTACCATACAGGCAGCCATTCACGGCTTACTCCAACATTGCTGTGGCCTTGACAGAAAAAAAGAAGAGCAAATTTTTTTCTTGACCTTGTCGCTCCCCCGCTTGGTGAATCTCGTGAATTTTGAAGTCTGAAGGTTGGCAGGTATGCATCTAGTAAAAGAGGCATTGGAACAACGTACAGGGCAAGCACTTTATTGTCTGCCATTATTTGTTATTCCTATGTTAATAATTGTCTGTTGTCCAAGTGCTGTGCTTCTTTCTCCATTGAAGATGACATTTGTGGCTCGTTCACACTGAGACACTTTCTATTGTGCAAGCTGCAACAAAACAAGCGCGTTCACACTGAATCTCTTGTTGTGTGCGACGAAATACTCATTGCCACCTGCCAGCTCTCCTGAGATTGCCTGAATCATGCCAGGTCACATCTCACAGGTTTGTTCTGAATTCAAGTCTGGTGCAGGAGTATTTTGTATGTGTCTGTCCAAGAAAAAAAGAATGCACTGCACATAGAAGAAGTGTAGACATTATTTTAGGTGGTCAAACATGGTAACGAGCTTCAATAAAACTAACGTCTTATTTGGCTTCATGCCATTTTAGCATCGTAAACATTCGCACTGTATAGCTACAACAGTGGTATGCTAGCCAACAACACCGTGTTGATTGTGCTCACTGCTATACAGCGCATGCATGACTGTATTGCCGGTCTCGACTACACAATACGTGTGCAAGATGTTGTTCACGCTCACCAGTTGCTTTGCACCATACTTACAAATGCACAGTGCAGAATTAACCCCATTCTTATTTGTAGCCCAATTAATTTTGCAATGGGCTGGAATAATCATGTTAATTTTCTCCAGCATAACAGTACAGAGAAAAATAATCTACGTACCCACGGTAAAAGCATGATTCAGCGTGTACAAACGTCGTAAACATATAAGCATCCTTAATCCACAGCTATTTTAATGCACATAATGTCCATGTGCAGCTAAATCTTGATATAATGAAATTCTTGATACAACCAAGTATTTAGCTTTTTATAACTTTTTGTCCATAGAACACTACGTATTTCGAATGTCAATATAATAAAGCGTCTTATACACGATTTCAATATAACGAAATTTCACTGCCGCCACGAAGAAATACCGAAGACATTAAGTGGAAACTTTTGCGGATGAAGATGGTCAGATGGTTGAATTACAAGTGCCTGCTTGTGCACACACCTCTGAAGTTGCATTCTGAGCGACCAAGAGTGACCATCGAAGCAGAGTGGTGTTGTGTTTCGTATAAAGTCCAAGTGCGATAAGATCCTATTGTGCCCTGTGCTCTGTATGCTTGGGGTGCGAGTGCAAGTGGGCAAACTGAGCCAAGAAGTATCGTGGCTTGATGAGCTCTATCCTTCCGTGTGAGCAAGGTGAAAGGGGGAAGGGGATCGAGCTCACAGTAACGTGATCAAGTGTGTGCGAAGGGAGGAAGGGGAGGGGGCAGGTTGGCCCACGTCTCCTTTTCTAGAGCCACCGTGGCTGCGCATAGCTGTCTGTGCAGCTGAGCACATGCGCAGCCTTCACGCACTGTTTCTGAGGTCATCTGGCATGTGTGCAAAGAGTGATCATGATGAGATGGCGTGGCATTATGTGCGCTGTCTCCCTGCGTGTTAAGTACTGGAGGTAGTGTAATCTCAAGTTTCGGAGACGCATTGACGAGAGAAGCAGGATGTCAGTGGATTATCTGTGCATGTCCTGACTTTCTTGAATACCATTCCATGGCCTCTGAAATTGGGCAGCAGCCACGCACTGTACACTATATTTTCAGGTCCTTCCAAAATGTTTCAAGGTTTATCCGCTAGAGTTGGGCACTTGCACATTCACTTCATGAAAAAGACGGCTTGCGTTACGTGTTAGTTTCACCATGTTTCTTTATAGCAGTTGAGTGCCTTGTTAAATGTCGTAATTACTTTCATTGCATAATATGCATAGATAAATTTCAACACTTTGTGAATATGCATGTTGCTGAATTACGTAGGTGATGTTTGGTCAAGACACTCATTGTGTGCGGTATCTAAAAAAATATGTTCTGAGCAATTACCAAGTTTGTTGCCTGAATTGGTGAAATCGCAGAATGAATGGCACTTCTGCGTCATTCAATGTCTTTTTCCACATGTACTGACAGTTGGGGAAGCACCCGATGAAGGGTCTTGTATGCATTGCCGGTTCTCTTTAGTCAGCTTCGTCACAATTGAGCTCTGCGATGCAGTGAAGCATGTGCAAAATATTGTGGTGAAGCATGTCAAGAGTTAAAGGGGCCACTGTCACAGAGTATCGTACATGTCTCTTTAATTATATATATGCACAAGCCCCATCCCGAGTCACAGTAAGAGGGCCAAGATGTTTAATAACTGTATTGGCAGCCATTCAGTGCTGCTTCTGATGTTTCTGTGATGATTTGCAGCCTTCCTCAGGGTTATGTTCTTTTTCTTCTGTCCCTTGAAAAATGTATCAAGGTTGTTCCACTGTATTAAATACCACTGAACTAATCTTGGCAAAACTGCACAGCTGGTAATTGTAAAGAAGTAGCACCTAAGCAGACGATGCATTCACCTGGTAGTGTCACTTTGACGTGAGTCCCAGCATACAGTGTCCAAGGATTTTCCGTGTGCCGCGGGCAGCCACAGGTGTCTTGGCACTTGGGCTGGCTCACGTCCCACACCTGGAGTACGACAGAGACCAATCGGAGCATGTGCGTCTCGGTAGTGAGAAGGCTCGTCATGGCGAGGAGCTGCGCATTAGGTCACGCCTTACTTCTGGTGAGCAATAATGGCGGCGTTTTTTTTTTTTTTGAATTCCAGATTTAAAAATGGCTGTTTCTCCATGGAGGCTCCTCTAGATCTATATTATCTTAAAGAAGGCTTTTTACACAGCCCAAAATTATGTTGGAGTTGACCTTTAAGCACTTACATAAAAATTCACTGGTGGTTATGACATTCCCTAATGTGAAATTTGAGTGCACCTCTATAGGTGTTTTCACTTCGTGATATATTGGCTGGTGCAGACAGTCTGTCTTGTGCAGCACGTTGCAAACGAAACGAAGTGTGGTGTGACTGCCTCGCTAATCTGGAGATAGCGAGAGCCAGCGTGTGCGTGACGCATGGGCACAATTTACAGCAGCTGCTGCAGACAGACCTTCCAGACGATGCGCGGTACTCTGGCGCCATCTCATGACCATCGTTATCCCACTACGCTTCTCATGCTTTCGCCATACCTTCCTCTTCCGCTTTCCACCTCATGGTTCCACTGCAGCCACCTCCACTTTCTTCCTTGTGTCTTTCATCCCCCACTGTGCTCCACTTTCACTCTTTCATCCTTTGCTGTGCTCAGTTACGTCGGCGCTGACACTCGCCACAGGAACGGGTGCCTAAGAGCAAGTGCCACTTAAGGAAAAACAGCAATAGGTCCAGTGCTCTTGTGATTGCTGTAGTGTTAGAGTCACGCAGGCTCGGACAGTGCGAAGTGAAATCGGCTTGACATAGTGATGTAGCTGATCAGTTAAAAAAAAATAGTTATAGTCAAGTACGTCCCATTTTCACTTAGGTATGCCTCTGCACTTTTTGCGTCTATTTTATTCCAACTTTCCTCTCCCTTATCTGTTCTGCTAACCTTTTATCTTTCTCACAGCCGCAGGACAGTCCACATGTCTACTTGGAAGTAAGACAGTTACAATGCCCATGACCCTTCATTGCCTTCCTTTATTTTGTCTGCATTATTACTTACAGCGCGCACATCAAACACTCTCCATTGTCTTGGCACCAATTCTGTAATTCCATTATGGAAGTATTATAGTCTAATAATGGTAGTAAAACTAATCTGCACCTTATTGCACCTGCAGGTCGAGCCAGGTGCCCTGAAGTAGAGAGCCTGGTTCGTCGTTGTGCCAATTTAGCTGTGGAAGGAACATCGCCACGTCCTAGTAAGAGAGAGCTCCATCTCATATTTTCTTTTCGAGAATTGCATTTTCACATAAGAAAACCTTGCAGAAGTGTCAGTTTGATTGCAGCAGAGTGGAGACACCATCTGTCATTGGTAGAATGAAGCTCTGCATGCACAACGTTTCACAATTACAGTGAGAGATGGCAGCGCTGCTCTTTTTTGGCAAGCTCTACAGTTGTGTCCAGATTTACTGTAGATAGCACATATTTCAAAATTTTTTTGGGTGATATGAGCAAGCATTGTACTCAAACATCGTCCTAAACATTATGTGGCGCAAGATACCATATCATTGTGAAATTTTAGGTATGAATGAGCGATCACTTTTACTGAAAGAATATCTTGTATACCTCACACGCCTATATTCGCAACATTTGCTATAAAGGTTGTCCCTGCTAATGTATATTAGCGAAGCGTTTAATAATAATAATAATAATAAAGGAAATCTGGTACAATACAGTTAAACCTCGATATAAGAAAATTGCTAAAACCAGCACTTCGTTATATAGAAATATTGTTGAATTGAAATTTACCTTTTATCCAAATAAGTAAAATAACTAGTAGATTTTTCTTACATGGAAGAGGCTGTAAATTTTTCCACATTATCGGGCAGTAGGAGAAAGTGAATTTCAGTGAGAAAAAAAAGTTTCATTGAATTTGAGTGTTGGTGACCAAAGATGTAGTTTCATGCCGTGCCAGCGATATCTTGACTTCGGAGGTACGAAGTGAAACCTGCGAAACTCCGCTGCAGCGGCTGATAGTGTCGTCCACAACGGGACAATGCCGCCAGCGGATCGCTGTCCACCCAATCTGACCAGTGCATAGTAAAAATCTGTCGGTCAAAGCTAGGAAAGCATTGCTTTAAAATTGCACGAACAGGAGGTGCTGAGTGACAAGGTGTACATGGCTACCATGTTTGTTGTATATTTGTGACATTGTGGGCACGTTTCATGCCTGAGAAATCGAGTGAGATCTGGTACGGCATTCCAAATTTTCATAGCCATTATGCATTGTTTCTAGTATTGGTTGTATGAGTAAAATTTAAGGTTTCTTTCACCCGAAAGGTGGAGCATTGATAGCGAAAGGAAAATGAAAGGAAATATGAAGGTGCATAGTTTTTTCGGCTGTATAAATTGCAGGGAACATTCACATAGTAATTTAATTGCCAACCATGGTGGCATGTGCGCACAGGCAAACGTTACCAAATCTTACTCGCTGCCACCATGCTGGTGTGACGAAGAACGCAGGCAGAGGGGAGCAAACACTCCACCAGCCTTTTGTTTCAACACGTCTACGAAACCCAAATTTTCGCCACCGCCAGCACTAAACGCGCAGAAAGACAGCACACATGATGCCACCAGGCATTTCTGTTTGCCCAGTCTTTGGACCTTGTGCTGCTCAGCAGTGCTGAGAGCCATGGGAGGAGACATGTGTCCCCCCCCCCCCCCCCTCAGCATGCGCTTGATAACATTACCGGACGGACACTTTGTGAGTGCATCAGACTGTCATCCTTCTCGGCTCATCCTTGCACCCTTTTCATTACGCCCACAGCACTTGTTGCACAGGGCACGATAAGATATAATACTTGGACTACATATGAAACATGATGGTGAGAGAGTCTTGCATATAGTACAAGTACCACTAGTCTTATTTATTGCTGTTATTGCCACACAAGGCAGAAATAATTAGCCTAAAAAAAAAACATGAAATTGGGCACTGATGCAATGCATGCTCAGAATGCAGCCCAGCGTATAATGAGTCAATATGAATGCACAATATGCTCTGCTGACACTGCACTTGCCAGTTATAACATCTGAGCTCGGGCATTGCACGTCGTGAGATTTTAGGAGCTATGACCAGCTGTATTCACCACTATAGGCGAACATGCTGCTCTGCTTTGGTGGCCGCTCTTTGTCGCATGGTGCGTGATTTGAGAGGTGCATTCGCAAGCAGCCACATGTAGTACAACCATTTGACCATGTGCGTCCACGGAAGATTCCATTTATTGCCTCAGTATTCCTTTGCAGTGGCAATGAAGTCTGGTTATGTTAAAATTTTGTATAACAAGCTTTGTTATAGGGCTTCAAAATACACGGTGTTCTATGGGCAAGAAGATAAGAAAAGTTAAAATTAAGGGAGTGCGAATACGGAATAGTAGATTTCAAATCGAATATCGAATCGAATTACGCAAGAAAGAAGCTGAATATTGAGTTGATTATCGAATATCAGAAAATTTAACAAAAAATGTTACGCTTCCAAATTTTGTGCTTCCAAATTTTGTGCAAAAGCACAGTGCTGCATGTTCTCAGGAGGCTAATCACATTACTTAAAGGGACACTAAAGGCAAATATTAAGTGAAACTAAAGTGATAGATTGGTGCTTGGGAATCTCTAAGGCGTCAATATTATCGCGAGCAGAACCTTGGTAATCCAGAAATTGAGGTAAAGGCAGCACACGATTAGAGACTCCTTTGGGACATTCAGGTACTTCCTCGATGACGAAGGCACTCATTATTTACATTCTGTCACCAGTACTTAAACACTCATTATAAAAACATCATTGTATTGCATTATAAGACGAAACAAAATGCTACTTCACCAGTTCTACTCGCTTTCTAGAAAAAAGGGATCTAATTAGTGTTATTGTTCAGAACAGCGGGGACGGTCGAAAGGTTTCGTTTTCGGTCGACTCTGCACCGCTGGTTCCTTTGTGTTTAAGTAATTCCGTCATTGCGTAGGGCTGCGCTGGTTTTGCTGGCTCGTGAAACTCGCACAAACTGCCAGTAGCAGAGAATTCCACTGCCATGTGGTGTCGCGGGATGCCCTGTAACAGTCCACACCACTTAACCAAAAGCAGCTGCAGTGGTGAATATGCTGCTCTGTCTTGGCTCGGTTTCTCCATGGCCGTGTGTTTGCATTTTGTACAAAAATTTATACTGCCATCGCTTGCTGTACCACCACCCTTTGCTGCTGTCAGTGAGGGCAGCGAAAGGTGATGATGGCATATGCAACGTCACCACTTCCCTGTTGGTTAGCAGGAGATTTGAATTGCGATAAGGGTATTCGGACCCTTCATATGCAGTTTTCTCGTAAACTAAGTAAGCATCGCATCATCCACATGTTCAGCAAAAAGCGCAGGAAATATGTTAAAAGGCTAGCGAACTACATTGTTTTGCCAACGGTTTCGCCAACATCGGACAACGGTGCTCTATCAGAAGGCGAATCAGTGGACGAGACGATGACCGGCTCAACGACAACAGGCGAGTCCGCGATGCCCACTGCCGGCTCCCTTGGAAGTGGCGGCCAGGAACAGTGGAACAGTAACAGAGAATTGACGCAACACTCCTCACCAAAGATGATCGTGACCAGCTCCAACAAAAGGCTGACAAAAAAATTTACAATCTATCGTCTCTCCTGGCTGCCGAGCGGAAGCTGTGGATGCTCGCTGTGACGCGCTACGCCACAGACCCGTCGACATCGCTCTTGTCAACGAACTGCTTTACAAGACTGTGCCAGAAGTGCGGAGGTAGTGTTCTGATCTTCAGAGGTGCAAATGATTGCAGCATCGCAGAGCAACTGAGCCTGGAATGTGACTTTTGCGGCTGTTTGGAAACGAAATGGAGCTCACGGTGCATTTCGGGGATGGTGAAATCGAACCTGTTTGAGATAAACATTCTTGCGGCCCATGCTGTTAAAGGTATCGAGAATGGGCAGAGAGCACTCAGCGACTTATATTCTGCTATGGGCATATCCCACAGAGGTTTGCACCACTAGACATACCGAGGCCATTTGACGGGAAGACAAAACCCAGCTGCAATGGAGGCTTGTGAAAACGTGCTTTCTAACTCTGCTTCAACAATAGCGGAACTTTACAAAGTGCTCAATTTCGGAAATACTGGAAACGTTGCAGTTTCTTTCGATGGCACTGGGATGACTAGGGGCCATCTGTCTCATATTGGTGTGGGTGCAGTAATCGAGTTGTTCTCGGAATATGCGCTAGATTTCAAGGTACTATCAAACTTCTGTCTTGGACTTTAGACATGGACCACCAAAGGGAGATCCTGGGTACAGTGCCTGGAAAATGAACCATCTGTGCCCGAGGAATACTGATAGTAAATCAGGCCAAATGGAACCAGAGGCAGCTGTTGCCCGCTTTGAGCGCTTCCTGTCATGCCATGGTTTGCGCTACACCACAATGCTTTGCGATGGGGACTGCAGATCTTTCTGTGCACTCAAAGGGGCCAAAGTTTATGGTTACATGAATGTAGAGAAGGAAGACTGCATTAATCATGTGCTGAAGCAGATGGGCACTGCTCTTGGCAACCTGATCCAGAAACACAAAACAGAACATGATGAGAGTCGAAGTGCTAAACGTCGACTGACTGGTGAACAAAGCTCACCAATCATAATGACTGGGCACTGAAGTCTAACGTAGGCAACAGAGGTGGTATGCAGAAAGCGATAATGGCGACCTACCATCACATATCACATATCAGCACCCAAATCACAGCCTATGCCCAAGTGGCGCCAACTCATGGTGCAAACAGAATGCTGCTACTGCTAGAGGAACACCACTTCCAAAGCGCTGGAGCTTGCCAAAACATGTTAGTTAGGCCCTCCTGCCTGTCTATGAATGACTTGCTGACAAGAAAGTCTTCCAGTGCTGCCAGAGAGGCAGGACACAAAATGTAAATGAGTCAGTGCATTCTGTGATCTGGCCCCTCATGCCAAAGACCAAACGTGCCTCCCTATTTACAGTAGAAAGTGTGATTGCAGGAGCAGTAATGAGGTACAATGCAGAGATGACAAAAGCCTTGTCTCGTACTCTACGGAAAATGCAAATACAGCAAAGCAGCAAGGGTATACAAAGAGCAGAAGAGAGAGACTGTCACCGTCTCACTAGTGCAGAATGAAAGTGGGCAGCTTTGGATGCCTTCCTTTATGCAGCAAAGCGGTGACACCAAGCAAAACCATGCACCGATTATTCACCTCAAGCATATTAATCATTATTATTAAATAATTATTAATTATTAAAGCTATTAAACAAAGCTATTTGGTTGGTTGCACAACTCTTGGAAACAATGCCTTGCATGTTTTGCGATTCCCTGTTTCATTTCTTCAGCCAGTGTGCGATCTTCGAATCATGTTTTCTCAGCTTCCACAAGTACCATTTTAATCATTCTTCTTTCATTTAGAACCCTTAGTATTTGGCAAGTGCTGTAAGACTATCAAATAATGCAAGACAGAGCTGTAAATTAAAACAGATGACAATTTTGATCGAAGTAATTACGCTTGTAGTGCAAACATGAAGTTGTAATGCTTACAGCTTTTGTTCTGGACAAGCTAGAATGACAAAAGCTTGTCTTATGGCACTCCTTAATTAGTGTAACTTATAATGGTAAAGAGTATAACAAAAGCTTTGCAGTATATCTTTTTTAGAAACAAATATGCTTCGGTTAGGGAATAATGGTATGAGGTACAGTGAAATAAGTTTGATATTTAAGATCAGCAAATAAAACTACATAAACCTTGAAATTTTCATGATTCTAGCTCAAATATTAAAGGAAACCTAGGCTCCTATGAATTGAGATGCTTAGTACGTCCTGCTCTTATTAAAGGGAACACCAAATTAGTATGTCAGCACAGAAAACAACCCTGTTCGTATACGAAGGTCTGGAAAATATTCTTTATCGATCAAATGTCTGTCAAATATAATTGAGTGCTTTTCTTTTCCTTCTGAAGTTGAAGAAATAGCAAAATTGTCCTAAACACCAGTGGAGTTTTCAGTTTAATAGTTTCCATAGTGTGCGTGCTTCTTCTTCGTCTTCTTCTTCTTCTTCTTCTACTTCATCATCATCATCATCGGCGGCGGCGGTGGCGGCGGCGGCGCCTCTGCGTATTTCCTAATTTTGTTGCTCCACCTAATCTTCTTTCGTCCTCAATTGCGTTTTCCTTCTCTTGGTACCCATTCTGTAACCCTAATCTGCGCATTACATGACCTGCCCAGGGCCATTTCTTTCTCTTAATGTCTATTAGAATATCGTCTATACCCGTTTGCTCTCTGATTCAAACCGCTCTCTTTCTGTCTCTTAAAGATATGCCTAGCATTCATCGTTCCATCGCTCTTTGCACGGTCCTTAACTTGTTCTCAAGCTTCTTTTGTCAGTCTCCAAGTCTCTGCCCCATATGTCTGCACTGGTAAAATGCACTGATTGTACACGCAAAGACTAAATTGCAGACTGCGAAAGAAAGTAGCGGCACTAAACCGGGAAATCGAAGCGCACTCGATCGAGCTTTCCAAGCAACAGTGCAACGAGGTGTGCACGTCGGTAGACAGACAAATGAGAGCCAGAGGCAAATGGAACCTCCTAAAGAAACTGTTAGATGACAGGCAATCCAAAGGCAATCAGAGATTGGCAATTGATAGGATTTTACACAAGCAAAAGTAGCAGGCAAAACAGAGAGCGAGCTCCTAAAGGAGCTGGTGGGGATGTATCTGCCACTGGGCCATGAGGCGACGGTGACTATCCACAATACGCCGGCGCAGAAGTCGAAGAACTCGACGCACCCTTCATGGAATCAGAAATTTGGGATGCCTTACAAGGCCTCAACGGACGCTTGGCGACGGGCCCAGAGGGGGTCTTGAACAAACTGTTGAGAAACCTAGACGGAAAGTCGGTCGAGAAGCTCACCGAAGAAATCAACAAAGCGTGGGAAATGGGATGAGTACCAGAGGCCTGGAAAGAGGCCTCGGTCATACTAATACCGAAACCCGGTAAACCACTTGTGGCGGAGAACATGTGGCCAATATCGCTAAACTTGTGTGTGTGGGCAAAACGGCAGAACATGCCATACATAACCGAGTATTGCGGTACATAGAGAGAGAGAGGGCCTATTCGCACATAACATGGTGGGCTTCGGACTGGGCCTCTCCACAGAGGACATAATGTTACTACTCAAGAAGCATATAATTGATGGCATGACCAGAGACACCAGGGGCATTCTGGCCCTGGACCTAATGAAAGCATTCGACACGGTCAAACACAGATTTCTAATGGAAACTATCTCAGTGATGGGGATCGGCCAGAAATTCCACTCTTACATAGGCTCCTTCCTCAGAGACAGGAAGGCCACGATCAAAATAGGGCAGGCCACGTCTGATTGGTACACGCTGGGTGCGAGAGGCACCCCACAAAGGGCGGTGCTCTCCCCACTATTATTCTATCTAGCAATGAAAGGGCTCTTGAACCGGCTGACGAGAGTGACCAACGTCAATCACGCCCTGTACGCAGATGACATTACGGTGTGGTGCCCGGGAGGATCCGACGCAGAAGTCGAGCAGGCTCTTTTCAAGAGGCGCTGGACACAACGGAAGAGTTCCTGAAGGCAACGGGACTCCGCCTGTCACCCAGCAAATCGGAACTGTTGCTGTACAGGCCCTCGAAACAAGGCATGAGGAATTTGATGCCGATCGATCAAATACCGATCAAATTACACACGAGCGACGGCCAGCCGATCCCCAGAGTGGACACTATAAGAATCCTGGGGCTGCTAATTGAGGCTAAAGCCGGTAACACGCAAACGGTCATGAAAGTCACGTCCAAAACGGAGAACATGCTCCGGCTGATCCTCAGGGTGACCAACCACAGGGGAGGGCTCAGCGAGAGCAATCTCATCAGACTTTACCACGCCTTCCTCATGAGTCATGTAAATTACGTAGCCTCAGCGCTAAAATGGACCAAGAGATACGCAGCCAAGATAGAGACACTGATGCGCAAGAGCATCAAGAGGGTGCTACGTCCTCCGATCACTACAAGCACGGAGCGGCTCGATCGGTTAGGGGTCCACAATTCGCTAGCAGAAATCATCGAAGCACAGACCAAGGCACAGGTCGTGCGGCTGTCGACCACCAGGGCCGGCAGACGCATCCTAGAAGAAGCAGGGATAAATGCCGAGGCAGAGTGCAACGCACGCAGCGTCGCGCTCAGCGCGGCGGTCAGGGGCACTTTCAAGGTAGAACCGCTTCCGAGAAACGTCCACCCGCAATTCAATGAGGGGCGCCGAAAGGTGAGGGCCCGAGCACTGCTGAAATCGACCGCCACCTGCCCGAAACTGGCGGCATTTGTAGACGCTGCCCAGTACAGGCGCAGTGACCGGTATGCGGCCATCTCGATACGCTGGGATGGGACGATCATTAACGCGGCATCGGTCAAGGGGTAACGTCCGAAGTGGCCGAACAGGTGGCAGTAGCCATGGCAGTGAAGGACCCCGAACGTCCTTAGGTGTACACAGATTCGTGATCGGCGGCCAGAGCATTCGCCTCGGGCTCGATATTGCGGGAAGTGGCGGCTGCCCTCGGCAACGAGGGAGCCGCGGGTCATCACATCGTCAAATGGTTTCCAGTCCATGCGCGAGGACTCACGCACCGCGACGATCGTGGCGAGCGAAGTGGCGGGGAGGGAGGGAGGAGAGCACTGAGACCCACTGCTCACCTTCAACGAAATAACGCACCATCACCTGTCGAGGAGGGCCTTCCCACTCCCCCACGCTAAACTCACTAGACCACAGTAATCGATATTCAGAATGCTTCAGACAGGGTCGTTCCCCTCGAGAGGCAGACTGAGCCTTTATTCACCAGAGGTAGAGCCGCAATGTCCGGATTGTGGCGAATCGTACTGCTCGCTAGTGCACATGCTCTTACAATGCTCCGCGTTAAGCAGCACCGTGTTCAGTAAGGAAGAAGACTGGGTGGACGCCCTGCGAAGCAACGACCACCAAACCCAGCTCCGAGCCGTCCAGAGGGCTCACGAAAGAGCGGAGACTCACAGGCTTCCCGTCCCAACGTGGGTGCGGCCTGCCACCTCTGCCGACCACTAAATCAAGAGTGGGTGGGGAGGGGTTCCTCAGGACTCAATAAAGTTATTTCCTCCTGTACACCTTCCTTTTCAATGATAATGGTAAGCTTCCAGTCAGGAGCTGGCAATGTCTGCCGTATGCGATCCAACCCATTTTTATTCTTCTGTGAATTTCCTTCTCATGATCAGCGTTCCCTATGATGAATTGACCTAGGTAAACGTGCTCCTTCACAGACTCTAGAGGCTGACTGGCGATCCTGAGTTCCTGTTCCTTCGCCCGGTTATTTATCGTTATCTTTGTCTTCTGTATATTAATCTTCAACCCCACTTTTATACTCTCTCTGTTCAGGTCCTCAATCATTTGTTGTAACTCGTCTGCATTGTTGCTGAATAGAACAATGTCATTGGCAAACCGAAGGTTGCTGAGATATTCGCCGTCAATCTTTGCTCCTAAGCCTTCCCAGTTTAATAGCTTGAATACTACTTCCAAGCACGCAGTAAATAGCATTAGAGAGATTGTGTCTCCCTGTCTGACACTCGTTTCTTTATAGGTATCTTCCTGCTTGTCTTGTGTAGAATTAAGGTAGCTGTAGAACCTGTGCAGATATTTTCCAAGGTATTTACGTAAGCGTTCTGTACTCCTTGATTACGTAATGCTGCTATGACTGTTGGTATCTCTACTGAATCAAATGACTTTTCGTAATCTATGAAAGCCATATCATACTCTGCGGATTTCTCGGTTACCTGATTAATGACATGGATGTGATCTATTGTAGAGTATCCCTTCCTGAAGCCAGCCTGTTCCCTTGGTTGACTAAAGTCCAGTGTTGCTCTTATTCTATTGGTGATTATTTTGATAAATATTTTATATAATACTGGGAGTAAGCTAATGGGCCTATAATTTTTCAATTATTTAACGTCTCCCTTTTTGGGGGATTAGTATAATGTTTTCATTCTTCCAGTTTTTTGGTACCCTTGCAGTCGATAGACACTTGATATAAAGAGCCGCCAGTTTTTCAAGCATTTTGTCTCCTCTAACTTTGATTATATGGACTGTTATTCCATGTTCTGCCGCTCTTCCTCCATAGTGTGCTTAATGGCAATCATCTTATTGCTCAGAAAGCATTACTTCCCAGTTTTCTTGCTGAAAGAGGAGGTTTTTTCCATCTTTATTGCAGTTGGTTTCTGTGGGTTAGCGTCAGCTCGTTGAGCCCAGTCTGTGACAGACGAACGCAGGGAATGTGCATCATGCCACTCGGAACCACTCTGCATGTTCATTGGCACCTACGGTAAAGAGTTCTCAAATCGTGAGGCCCACGGCAAGTTGACAAATTCATGCAACGTCCCCCTCCCCCTTCTTTCCATCCACATCCATCTGCCGTCTGTGTAGCTGCATCTGCAGAGAGGAGTCAGTGTGCTGTCACATGATGCTTTTGAGCCCGCCATGTAAATCCAAAGCTAGTCATGTGATGGGTCACTCGAAGCTGCGAAAAAAGACCATCATATAATATTTCACAAAGATGGCAGCCGTGAACATGCAATGGTCATCTCGTGCACTCGCTTTCGTTGGCGAGGCCGTTTATCTGCTTTATGAGGGATGTGCAACCACTGTGAATAGATCTGCGTTGGTTTGGTAACTGTAACTTTAGTCACCGACTCCTGACGATGCGGCTCCGATTAGGCGTGGCGGGCTAGACAGTGTGGCCAATAGTGTGGTTGTGATGAAAATTCGCCACGGTCAATGTGATAATGGGCCGCAAGCTGTCGCAGAAAGCTTGTAGCTGATATGTTCCTACAGGTGGCTCGTCAGTGATCGGTTGCGAGATCACACGTACAGGCTAGATTTACGGCTGTTGATCTGATGTTGATGGTCCATGGTTGACCAACCAGCAACTACCGTGAGGAAGTGTGCCAAGTTCATTTCTGTGCTCGCATCTTGGTAGAAAGCTCCGAACTGTGTGCATCTGTGTGTGTGAACACTGAACGCACATGTTTGATGCAATCAGGATGCCTTCCAGCGGCTAATCGGCCCGATCTTCACACCTGCTTCCGTGCTTTCCACATGCGCTGCTTTTGTTGTTAGCTCTGTTTGCACAGTGTTAATGATTTCGATGATCGGTCTGGTCGGCCTGGTCGAACCTTGTACTGATAAAGATTGTATGCCGTGGGAACGTTGCGCGCGTCAAGGCACTGGCCACGGCCGGGTCATTCACCGAAGATAGCAATATTCGAAACAATTGAATATTTGTGAAATTGAATTTTAGACATTCAATTCACAAATCAAATTATTTGAACATCCACTATTCGATTCGAAATTGAATATTTTAGTATTCACACAACCCTATTTAAAATACTTTTTTATATCGAGAATAAGTATATTGAAGTCTGTTATATTGAGGGTTAACTATATATGATTATGAGACCTTTGTACAGTGTTCACTCATCTGTCTACTTCCACCAGCAACATAATTTTTGTGTAGTAGACTCGGGTAATGGGAAAAAAATAATTTATGAAATCAAACAAACAACAGCTTGGTAAACGTTTGCTGGGACACCCTATATACAAGGGCCTCTTGGAGAAGCGCTGTTTGGGAGTGGTGTACACCTACATGCATCTTGCGCATTAAAAACAATAACCCAACAGCAATCTCAGTGTATGCTGAAGAGGCACAGCTGCATCATGTATGCTTCATTCAATGTACACAATTTTCAGAGCGTGCAGAGTAACTGCCAAGTGCAAAAAAAGGCAGTGGGGCTGCCTGCGTGAACTAGGAGCACCCTTTGGACAACCTTAGTTGGATGACCCAAGAGATAGTAGATTTTACGTAGGTGTGAGTGAATATGTTGTGGTCGCTGTTTTAGTGGTGCTCCTCAAAAATGAAAGGATTGCATAACAAGACAAGGTAAGATAGTAGAAATGAGGGTGGAAGGTGTGTACTTTGTAAAGCGTGCAGTTTCATGTATATTAGTGTGTGGAAATAGCGCAAGAACCATTGAGCATGTTTCCTTAGTTCTATATTGCAGTATCAATCTAGAGGTAAATTAGGACATAGTTGCCCTGCCCAGGGCCTCGCGCTTTAGATTTAATAGAGGAAAGCTTAATGAATCTTTAGTTTCTGCCTCCACTTGAAACTTCAGAATATTTAAACAAAAAGAAATTCAGTTCAATTTAATCTGGCAGTGCAAGATGGGAAGAGATGACTCAAGTGTTCTTGGTATAATGACAGGAAATACATGATATGGAAAAAGATTACTTAAGGGAGTAAATTTGTTTCAAGATTCAATGGTTGATTTATGACAAGGCATTAATTTTAGGACTGATAATAAATGCTTCAGTAAGGTAAAAATAATGAGCATTGTGGAACCAGCCGTCACACCATTTCAAAAGAGATCCTCAGAAAACCCATCCATCCAACCAGCCTGCTAGGAATTCATACCAATTTGCACAAGTGTCTCGTAGGGCCTTTGTGCTGTCCTTTTGCTTTTGAATGGCAAGACTCTAACTCACAAAAAAGAGAGAGAAGAGAGGAAAGAAAGGCAGGGAGGTTGACTGTACTTTGTCCATTTTGCTACTCTACACGTGGGGAGGTGGTCAGAGAAAGAGAGAGAGAAAACGCGAGTCTTGATTGCACTTTTACAACCATTAAGCCAGGTGCAGCATATCTGAAGTCAGGCAATCAAGTCTGTCACCTTCAGGTACTTAGGAAGAGCCTGAGTGGCTTTCTGGGGTGGTGAGCTGTCAGGCGAGGAACCGAGGCCTTTGCTTCTGTAAATGGCCTATCGTCTAGTCTATTCAAGGTGCACTGGAGAAACTGAAAAGACTTTCACTTAAACACTATACGTAGTTCTGGGCCTCCTTGTGCCGAGAAACCAATCTGAACTCTGCAGAGGCCATTACGCACAGTGTGTTTGCCATTGTTAATAGATAAAAGGCAGCGCGTTTCAGTATCACTCTGGCATTCACATTAAGGTTATAAATCAATTGTGTGTTTCTCTGTCATGCAAGCTATGCATGGTCTTTGCTTATTCTCCTCTTTTGTTATAACAATGTCTGCACTGTAAGAGTTTATTAGACTGTGCTAATAAATTCTGTGGGAATCCGCTATCATCATCATCAGCAGCATCATCAGCATCCTATTTTATGTCCGCTACAGGACGAAGGCCTCCCCTGCGATTTCCAATTACCGCTGTCCTGCGACAACCAATTCCAACTAGCACCCGCAAATTTCCTAATTTCGTCGTGCCACCTAGTCTTCTGCCGTCCTCTACTGCGCTTCCCTTCTCTTGGTATCCAATCTGTCACCCTTATGGTCCAACGGTTACCTACTCTGCGCATTACATGACCTGCCCAGGGCCATTTTTTTCTCTTAAGGCCTATTAGAATATCGTCTATACTCGTTTGCTCTCTGATCCAAACCGCTCTCTTTCTGTATCTTAAAGATATGCTTGGCATTCTTCGTTCCATCGCTCTTTGCGCGGTCCTTAACTTGTTCTCAAGCTTCTTTGTCAGTCCCAAGTCTCTGCCCCATATGTCAGCACCGGTAAAATGCACTGATTGTATACATTCCTTTTCAATGATGACGGTAAGCTCCCAGTCAGGAGCTCACAATGTCTGTCGTATGCGATCCAACCCGTTTTTATTCTCTGAATTTCCTTCTCATGGTAAGGGTTCCCTGTGATTAGTTGATCAAGGTAAACATACTTCTTCACAGACTCTAGAGGCTGGCTTGCGATCTTGAACTCTTGTTCCCTTGCCCAGTTATTTATCATTGTCTTTGTCTTCTGCATATTAATCTTCCACCCCACTCTTACACTCTCCCTGTTAAGGTCCTCAATCATTTGTTGTAACTCGTCCGCAGTGTTTCTGAATAGGACAATGTCATCAGCAAATTGAAGGTTGCTGTAATATTCGCGGTTGATTCTTACTCCTAAGCCTTCCCAGTTTAATAGCTTGAATACTTCTTCCAAGCATGCAGTGAATAGCATTGGAGAGATTGTCTCTCCTTGTCTTACCCTTTTCTTTATAGGTGTCTTCCTACTTTTCTTGTGTAGAATTAAGGTGGCTGTGGAATCTCCGTAGATATCTTCCAGGGTATTTACGTAAGCGGTCTGTACTCCTTGATTATGCAATGCCTCTATGACTGCTGGTATCTCTACTGAATCAAATGCTTTTTCATAATCTTTGAAAGCCATATAGAGAGGCTTATTGTACTCTGTGGATTTCTCAATAACCTGATTAATGATATGCATCCGCAAGATGGAGAATGTTTCATGAAAAGGAACTTTTTCATCTACCCAAAAGTGGCGTGAAGGTGCAAAGGAAAATCATAAAGGTTATATGGAAAGAAAGCTCTGCAATTGTTGAAAATTTGTACAATTTTTTTCTGAAACTAGCATTCTCCATAACATAATGATAAAAAAAATGTTCTTCACCTGCATATAAGCTTTTCCTTTTTTTGTATTTACTTGCTACTTTCAAGTGAATCGCACTTTTTGGTGTTAGTATACTAGACCATTTTGGAGGGCTGGGAAAAGATTAGGAATGCAACAAGTTGCTTCTGGTATGGGAATAGCAAGCCTGAAGGTAGCAGCTGTGAAGTCTGGAGTTTAATAACTCCAGACTTCACAAAGAGCGATAGCTTTCTTTGCCTACTTCCCGCAATTTTCGTAGTTGGGGAATCTTGCCTCAGAATGCTGTGTGAGCTCATCAAATGTGCAAGCAATGATGTCATAGTAAATGGAGGCGGTGCACGCACTAGACTTGCAGGTGATGTAAGCTTTAGAACTGCCAAACTCGAGGCAGCATGGGCGCAGTTTACAGTTGCCAACCATGCCTAATTTATTGAGACAGTCCCAACATTTGGGTGAATGCCCCGAGTCCTGACTGTTGCTTTTTTTGTACTTAATACCAGTCAGTCAACAAGATTTTCATTTTATAATGCCTGACAGCTCGACCATGCATTCTTCTCGTTTTTCTTCTGTGGCACTGTCATAAATGTAAAGGCAGTTTAATTTTTTTGTCATGGTTATAGTTGTGTTGTAAGGCCTAACTGTCCACAGTACCTCTATCTGCATATGTAGCTGTGTAAGCCAGGCAACTACTGTACCTTTCTTGTGGTAAATCGCTACATATAGGACTGAAAAAAATGTGTGCAACTTTGTTTCACATACACACTGGCAACTACTTGTGCAGACAGGGTCAGTCATTGGCATCCCATTGTTCTGTTGCTGAGCACGAAGTTGTGGGTTTAATTCCTAGCCATTGCAGTTTCAGTTTAAGGGGGACGGAATGCAAGAACCCTCGTGTTTGTGTGTATACTGAAGAACCTTAGGTGGTCAGAATTATTCAAGACCCCTCCAGTATGCCATCCCATCGTAATTCTTGTGTAGATTTAGGAAATGAAACCACGATTTATTTTAAAGGGCCCCTGAGACGGTTCAGACAAATTGTGTAGACGCGTAGGGTACAGCTTAAGTAGAACATTTGCACCACAATTTAAGTGAAGCATTACATATTAATGGACATACAAGCGATTACAAGTTACCCTCCTTCCTGGCCATGCTTTCCCTCCTCAACTCGTTCGCCGAGCGATTGGGGCTAAGCTCCGCCTTCACTGGTCCTGCGTCATGATGGACGTCACATTGTCCACTTCCGTTTGTTTTGGAGCCCGCCCTTGGCCGCGCGAAACCTCTCCGCTAGCCGCCTGGCCGTCGACCCCAAGTGAGAGCTATCGAAGCAGCGTGCATTGCGAGCATTCTGTCGTAGCGCGGAATGTATCTGGTATTCCGGTAATTACACACTAGCTGAACGTTTCGACGGAACGGTGGAGGCATAAACTCAAGCTGATGAAGGAACTTTAGCGTCGACGTACGTGAGCTGCCTGATCGGTTTCCACGGTCCAGCCACCTGTTGGCGCAAAGCTTAACCAGCCAAAGAAAGAGCTAATATTGCTCTAACCAGGTGTAAAACATTTTAAACATTTACAAAACAACGTGTTAACGATTACACTCCTGTGAAAAATTTACACCAGCAGCAAAGAGGAATACATTTTGTTACTGCTACTGTGTGTGGTTGAGCTCTATGCCACCAGGTAGCTGCACCATGCAGACCATTCACATTTGCGCTTCTGTTCCTCCCGCGATAGGACACGCAAGGGGACACGACCAGGCCCTGTCCCCTTTGCGCTTGCGTTTACCCTACTACCGGACTCGCGAAACGCTATTGCGTTAGTAATCTTCCGGTGTAAAGTGATGGCCGCAATCGCGCAAATCCTGGCGCCCATCGGATAGCGGCAGTCCGATGCGCTGCAGCCAGTCCGCTTGTCTACTGGCTTTCAGAGGGACACGATGTCAGAGGTTGACATATTGCCATTCGCTACATTTGCAGTCCACAACGCAACAAAGTCTAATCGTAGCGCTCGCGAAAAGACAGACCGACACTGACGGCAGAGCTCTTGTCAAAGACGGAGCACGTTGTAGCACAAGCAGACGACACTTGCTGTGTGCCAGAAGTGCTTAAGTGTACTGAAAAATTGTTCTTGTGCATTCTCTTTATGTTACTTTCATTTTATAAAAACAAATTAACTAACATTCCAACTATTATGAACATTATTTGTTTACCATGAAGTTAGAAATTTATCGATCACGCACCCTGGTCAGCCAATCGGATAGCTCGCCCCACTGATGTCATATGGGTGATTTCCATCATATGGGTAGGGGCGGCTTAAAATTCCGCCGAGCAGTGTGCTGCGATCTGCAGCGATGTGCATTTTTAAAACCTTATAATAAATTACATGCTTTACACGGAGCACTTAGGTGTGTCAATTAATGATCAGAAGGACCTACTCCAACGACTCAGTATGTTTGTAGAAAACCATCAAAATCGTTTCAGGGTCCCTTTAATTATTCTAATTATGTTTCCTTTTCTACATGATGTAGTTAAGAAGCAGAAAAATACTATGTGGTGTTTCTTTTTTAATTTCACTGTTTGAACAAGTCGGATGAGTTCGCACAAAGGCATGTTGCTATAGGAACAGACAATAAACTTAACTTGACGTTCATCTAATTGTGTCTACAGCTGCTGTTGAAATGGTCAAAGGATGCATTGGTGTTTAGGACATGTTTCTGTCTGCACACCTGCAGGTCTGAACCTGCCTCCCAAGTCGGCTGTTCGTGACCTTGCTGACTTCCTCAGTCACTTTGGCCTGTCCAAGTATGTGCCAATGTTGGAGGCTCAGGGTATTGACCTTGACCAGTTCCTGGCATTTGGCGAGGCCCAACTTGAGCAGGCAGGCATACGGTGAATGGCTTCTCTCATCCTAAGCTGCATTGTCTGTTCAGAGGGACACTATAAAAAGCAATATGCGACACTGATTTTATTTTGGTACTAGTGTATTCATTCAAGGTTCGCTTCACTTTTATTTTGTAGGAAGATGTTATTATCTAAGATAAGGAAAGTAGGTTTTCAATTGCTGCTAGGGGTGTTCAAGTAGAGAAATTTCTAAATTGAATATGAGTATTTGATAAAAATGGCCTCTGAATACCGAATAAAATATCTATTTTCTCATTCCCAAACAAAGTGAAATGGGAAGTTTGCACGGAATCCTAGTAGCAAAAATTGAGGCTTGTATACTATATGCTATACTTTTTTATTTTATTTAACAAATGTGTTATATACCGTTTGCACCTGCAAAGGATTTTGTAAATGAGCAACTACTGCTTTCGGTTATTTGGGGCACCGTGACCATTGCAGTAATGAGACAAAGAAGCAGCACATTGCCAGATGCTGGTACAGTGTTGCGTCTGTTGAAGGGTAGAAGTGCTGTACTACAGCACCGCACATAGTTCTTTGTTTCAAATAATTTATGAAAAGTGTGGATTTGATTTGACCTGCAATTCTTTCTGCCATTTTTGTTTCCTGAAAGTTATGGTACATGTACTAGGAAAGCCAGTGGTACTTCTACTGCTCTCATAGAAAAAAAGAACAAAGAAAAAGTTAGCAAGAAAATGTGTATTATTTATTTATGTGTTACAGTTAAGAGATAGTGCTACCTTTATTGTGCGTGTACAAAAAAAAAAAATGCTGAGAGGAGTTGCAGAAAGGCACCTTGACCATGGTAGCACAAAGCCGATCTAGTGAATGCAAACCTGGGAGACAGACTGGGGGAGGCAGATTGTTTAGATCAAAAGTTTCCGGTGCTGTCCATATGGTCTAATTTGTCATCCGTGCTAATGCTTGATAATTCGTCAATGTCAAAATCTTCACCACTGTCTGCTTCGAATCATCATCACTGGAAAGGCTGTCAACAACAAAAGAACTTGCAACATGTTTCATGGCCACGCCTGTAGCTGGCGACGTCGATGCCATTATTAAAGCCCAATGTTTGTGGATACTATTTCAGAAAGGTTGTGTTGGACTGCCTGGCAAAAAATGCTACCTAAACACTTTTAAAAAGGCCCTTTTGAGCATATTTCTGCAGTGTGCAAAGTGTATTTTGGTTTAAACAATCGAAACATTTGTGGAAAGTCCATGATGATTTAACTCGTCATGGGCACCAGAGGGCACACATTGTCATGACAAGTGGACGCATCATCCACATTTAAGAAGCTAACGGGATGCAGGCTTGGTGGGCATGGCCTAATGATAAAAGGAGACAAAAAATTCATCTGCAGGCTGCCCAAAAGGGAGCCATTCTTATTGAATGAACAGAAATTATTAAGCAGAGGGTGCATCTGCACAGGAACCACTGATTTTCTTCAGCAGAATCATTTGGAGCAGTCCTTGCTTATTGATTTGAAAGAACTTTCAGAGGGCTCAGGAGAACTTAGGAGAAGGGCCTAGTTGGTGCATATACTGCATGATTTAAGAGTGCAAGAAAACACAGACACGGCACGAAATAAACAAGCGCTTATCCCGTGCCTACCATTTTTTTTTGTGTCATGTCTGCTTTTTGCGCTCTTGGATCGTGTCATCCTTACTACTTATGAGCTCTCTCCCCCCAAGACTCCAATAAGTTTTGTTATCCCTTATATTCGACAAAAACAAAGATTTAGTAATTTTGAACTGGCGTGCCAGGTGCGTGCAAGTTGCACAATAGCTGTGGCTCAAGTGTGTGTAGGGGGTGGAGCTTCAGACTGTCGCGTGCGATGTGGCCTTTGTGCCCAAAGGGCCCAGGACTACCACATTATCGTATGATCAGACGACTCACCTTAAAGGGACACTAAAGGCAAAAATGATTTGAGTTGTATTAGTAAATAACCATTCCACAGTACCAAAAAAGCCACTCTTGCCGCAAGAAGCTTTGTAAACCGGAAAAATACGCAAGAACAAAAGATG
The DNA here is from genome assembly GCF_023375885.2 of Dermacentor andersoni. Taxonomy (NCBI): domain Eukaryota; kingdom Metazoa; phylum Arthropoda; class Arachnida; order Ixodida; family Ixodidae; genus Dermacentor; species Dermacentor andersoni. The sequence goes on from NC_092818.1 coordinate 19,172,066, forward strand.
AGTGGTGAAGCCACCTTAAAAATTCCTTAACCCTTGTCATCAGGGATTTAGATGTTGTTTGCTTGGGCCTAGTTAAATTTTTAGTGCTAAAAGTCAACTGCATTGTATTCTAAAGAAAAGCCAATGACTGAGCTTTTACTGGACTACAACAGCCAAAATGCAACAAAAAAAAAATTTCTGCAATCCGTGACGTCACGCTGATGTACTGGCCCCGGTGTTCAAATGTGAAATTTGAAAATGATATTTTGATGGTAATTTTCTCTTCTAATAGTCAACATACTACAGTGAAATCAACGAAAGTAGAGTTCTTCAAGAGTACTTTATTAATCTAAACTGATTCAGTGTTTCACTTTAGTGTCCCTTTAAATGAACCCTGTACATAGATAATGCAGATTAGCTCCTAAGTTAGGTCATTACTCCATACTCCTAAAAAAAAACCAAGAAATTGAGTTTTATTTTTTAATTTCAATAACAAACTACTCCGTATATCCTCATGATTTTTGGATAATATAGACACTATAAGATCTAGTTTAACATTGTAGCATAATTTTGCCATATTTGCAAGCGCAAATGAAAAACTTGAAAATGGCCTTGTTTGACATTTCTCAGAGCTTCCTAATTAATGCATCGCATCAAAAGCTTCTGATGGACAATAATGTCATGCTGAAGGGATATTTTTAGTGTTTCATTGTGCTCACAGCATCACTTTTATTGAGAACGGAGCTTTCGTCTGCAGTGGTTATAAAGTATGCACTTGCAGACTGAATATGGTTCTCTGATCAGCCACATTACAGCATGCAGTGGCATTTTACAATTTAGGGTGCTTAAAGCTACTGGTGTGCATTCTTATTACATGATGCATGACAGATTTCTCCGGTAGAAAAGGTCTTACCTTTTGAACTTAAACACTCTATGGGGACAAACGCACTGCAGCATCTCGTACAATAAGCAAGGTATAAGCAAAAATAAGCTATTTTTGGGGAATACTTAACAAGTTTGTCTTTTAACAATATTCACTTTACTCAGCAATAAAATTGTTATAATAAATCAGCTACATTGTCTCTGGACCGACCAGAAATGTTGCTACTGAACAGTTATTTCATTGACCAAGTGCAGGCCTATCATGATTGAAGAGACGATGAGGGTGATAACATTATAACCGGGCATGGGCTGTTTCTTCAGGGCAGCGCTACATGCACATACGCTTCCACATATACCTATACTTATTTATTTAAATGTCCTTACAGACCTCGTAAGAGGCATTGGGTAAGGGGAGCATCACAGAAGGACTAAAAGAGTATATATAGTGGGCATATAACAAAACATAATATACATACATTATTAATTGACAGTATAAAAATGTATACACAACATAATATACAAACATTAAAGCATTGCACAAAAATAATAGTACCGATACTGTACATATTAGAGAAAAGACAAAAGATATAGTTATTTCAATAAACAATGTAAAAAAATATAGCCACTCTAATCTCATAGGACAAACAATACAGGAATAATGAGTGAAATAATGAGCTCATTAACAAGAGAGCACATAACTGGAAAACAAAAGAAAATGCATCATGCATTTAATTGAAGTTAGGCGCTGGAATATGAACTTATGAGCTGGCTGAATTTATTGAGATTTGTTTTGGAGACAATGAGGGCACGAGGAAGTACTGACCAATTGAATGTATGAGTGCTCCCATAGATGTGCGTGAAGGTGAGGTGATTATATAATCTGTGAGATGTGCAAGGTACGACTTGAAGCCATAAAGTTATATACATGGTCATTCCTGTGCTTCTTTCTACATAACATATTTGATGGAGGTTTGTGGTCCCTGTCCTCACCATGGAGCTCCACCGTGGATGCTCACTCGAGGTTTGCATCATGGCCTCTAGTGAATCGACCTCGGCCACACTGGCTGCCCTACCTACCTCAACAACTTTTGTCACACGTTCTGCCCACAAAGATCCTGGTGTTTTCTCAGGCCTGGACGGTACCGACGTTGATGACTAGCTGAACCTCTACGAATGCTTCAGCTCTAACAACAGGTCAGACCCAACTATCATGCTCGCGAACATTATCTTTCACCTCGACTGAATGCCTCGAGTATGGTTTCAAACCCATGAACATGAGCTCACAAGCTGGGACAGCTTCAATCAGAAGACTCGCAACCTGTTTGGGAACTCCTTGAATCGACATGCCAAAAAGGAATTATCGACCCACATGCAGACGTCAGCGAAGCCATATGTTACCTATATGCAAACGTCTTTGCTCTCTGTTGCAGAGCCAACGAAAGCATGGTCGAGGTGGCCACAGTTGTGCACGTCCTTAAAGGTATTGCTAACGATGTCTTTAACTTGCGTGTGTTTACCACCGTTTCAACTGTTGACACCATTAATAAAGAATGTTGCCTCCTGGAACAAGCCAAAAGCCATTGCGCATCAGTTCCAGCGCCTGCCAAATACCGCAGAGACGTCATCGTGTGATGATATCTTTCGTCCAGCCAGCACCTGCAAGGATGTTGTGCGTATCATTCAGCATGAACTTGTGGCAGCCACTACAACTACCCTGGAACCTAAGTCCTTAGGCACACCTTCGGTTCCAATACCCCTTATTCAAACTGTCGTCTCACACGAGCTCACCAACTGGGCATCTACTCTGTTTCCTTGGCTCTGATGACCTGCCACATTTCACAAGTCCACCTCAGTGCACACCAGACTTTCCTCCACAGTTCCAGAATCCGTATGAATGGTGAACTCCCAATGACAAGCCTATATGTTTTCATTGTCACCGTGTTGGCCACATCTTCTGCCACTGCCGAAGTTGCTGGGGTTCTACACCACAGACAAGTTTTCTTGGTTACTTTGATGCACCCGGCCGCTATTGTTTGTATGTGCCCAGCTGTGACCACGTTGCCCCTCAAGAACATGTGGCTGAGCTCCTCTACTCCGCTTGCCTTCGCAACGCTGCCAGTCTGGTTCTCCCCAGCCCCACCAACTTTCCTCCCTGACCTTTCTACGATGCTCCCAGACAACAAACTAAGGAATGCAGCTTCTAGAGGTGGCACTGCATTGCGTCAACTGACTGAGCTATTCATGATCCCTACCAGGCAGAACCTCCTAGATGTACAGATCAATGGTAAACATGTCACTGCACTCATCAACACTGGGGCACACCTTTCTATCACGAGTGCTCGTTTTTGCCAAATCTTCAAGAAAATTCTGAGACCTGCAACGACCTAAGTCGTCCATGTCATTGATGGTGGAACAGCTGTCGTGGTTGGAATGTGCACATGGTTGCCAACTAGAAATGAAAAAACCTACAAGTCGAGACCCCCCAAAAAAAGGTCTAAAACCCACGATGCTGTTACGTCACTGCTAGTGATACTACAAGAAAGCCAGATAAAGCAACAAGAAGAACTATTTATTGAGCAGTGCGTTTTTATACTGCAAGCCTCTGACGTTGCAGCAACGTGCATTGAATAGACTGCCTACTGATGACGGATCATCTCTCCCCTTAAAGCCGTAACGGTCAGATAGTTTCTGTGGCTGTGTTGATCTTCTCAAGGGTGGTGGTGGCTCTTTCACTACAGTTTCTTCTGGACTGTATTGTGCCCTTTTCCCAGTGTCTTCTGCCGGTTCCTGCTTATGTTTCTTGCCAGGAGAGTAGACCTCTGATTCAGCTCGACGTCTCAGCTGGTCTAGATGTCGCCGCTGGAGGCCTTGTGCTCAATCCACGGTGACCATCCTCGTACCTTGCCAGTCGTGCACTATCCCTGGAATCCACCTTCGACTTGTTCCAAAACTGCGCGTCCAGACTGGTTCATTTGTATTAAATTTTCTCGTACTTGCTGTCGGCGAGCCATCTGCCAGTTTTTCAGTGGGCCTGATGCAGTCTATCTTTGTCCTAATCTGGTAATCCAGCAAACATTCTGCCAATGACTTGCCATCCTCTCTGAGTGTTTGGCGGTACCTGACCAAAAAACTATCCAACCGCATTTTCAAGTCCTTTCCCAGATTTCTCTTTAGTCCTTCCTTGATTGTGCGCACCACTCTTTCGGCTAAACCATTCGATTGTGGGTGATAGGGTGCTGTTGCGAGTTGTATCTTGTTGCATGCCAGGAGCTCGTAGAAAACTAAGCCCACAAATTGTGGTCCATTGTCAGGCAGAAACGTTTTTGGAAGCTCAAACTTTGCAAATACCGACCTTAGTGCTCCGACCATGGTTTCTGGTCTGGCATCCTTCAATGGCTCCGCTTCAATGCATTTTCTTTCCGAGTCTACAATGACCAAGACCATTTGTCCGTCGAACGGACCTGTGAAATCACTGTGCAGACGGCTCCATCCTTCCCCTATCGCCGGCCACGTCACCGGTACCTGGGCATATGGAATCGCGGAAGCCTGCGCATGAACATAGCATGATCTCGCCAGTCGCTCAATCTACGAGTCTAGTCCCGGGTACCAAAATAGCGTTCCGGCTGTGTTCTTCATGGAAACCATACCAGGATGAGTTTCATGTAGCAGGCTTAGTGCACGTCTTCTTGCCACCATGGGTCAAACAATGCAATGTCCCCAATACACCAAACTGTCACTTATGGCCAGTTCCATCCTTCTGTAGAAATACGGCTGGTACTCCTCATGATCCTGTGGGGCAAACAGCGGCCACCCCTCTAAAATTCATTTTTGACCTGTTGAAGAGTAGTGTGTTGATCGGTCATTTGTTTCACTGCTCGGGCACATGTTGCCATTTCTTCTAGGCCTTGGGCAAACAAAACATGCTCCTGTTCGTCGTGATCGCCATTTCGCCACTCTGTAACTGGCAGTGGCAATCAGCTGAGGGCATCGGCACTTTAATGCTCACTGCCCTTATGGTACTGCAACATATAGCTGTAGTTGCCAAGGAACAAGGTCCAGCGCTGAATTCTGGCAGCTGCCAGTGGTGGTAGCGCTTTCCTTGGATTGAACAAACCAGTCAGAGGTGTCCTGATGAACTGGTGTCCATACAAGTAGTCCTTAAACTGTGCAGTGGTGAACACGGGTGCCAGAACCTCTTTTTCCAGCTGCGAGTAATTACACTCTGCCCTTGTGAGCTTCCTGGAGTGGAACCTGATGGGGTAATCAACAGCGTTGATGCGGTGGGACAAGACGGCTCCAATGCCAACTGCTGACGCATCATACTGCAGCCGCAACGGCTTATCAGGATCAAAAACGGGCCAAGAACTTGGAAGCCTCCATTGACTCCTTAACTTGCTGACAACATTCTTTGTGTTCCTGCTTCCACTGCAACCTGGTGCCTTTCGTGAGATGGGCGTATAGGGAGCCAGCACAGTGGCCAGATTCGGCAGGAACTTGGCGTAATAATTCACAAGACTTAGGAGGGCTTTCAGCTCACTCACTGAAGTGGGTTCTGGCACTTCGAGAACTGCCTTTATGTTCGCGTCCTTCGGCTGCAGTTTGTTAGCGTTGATACAAAGGCCGAGAAATGTGACTTCGCTTTGCCAGAATTTGCATTTTTCTTTATACAATTGGAGACCATACTCCCGTAGTCTCTGAAGGACTTTCCGTAGCCGTGACATGTCATTCTTTTGTTCTGTGATGATAATGTCATCCAGATATACCTGCACACCTGGAATATCGCCCAGCAGCCCGTCCATCCTTCTCTGAAGTATGGCTGGTGCGGCATCAGGGCCGCACCAGCCATAGCCTATGCCACCATAGCTTAACCAGCCATAGCTTATGCCAAAAGGCAGTCGTTTAAAGTAGAAGATGCCCTTTTGAGTGTTAAGGACCGCTATCTTCTGGGTGTCTTCATCCAGTGGTAGCTGGTTGTAGGCCTGGGTTGTAGGTCCGATGTCGTTAAAACTTCCCCGCCATTCAGCTTTGCAAGAATGTCATCCACTCACGGCAAAGGGTACTGCTCTGTCACTGTGGCTGCATGGACTGTCATACGAAAATCTCTGCAAATTCTGATGACCCATCATTCTTTACAACGGTTACAACTGGTGTTGCCCACTGTGCAGTTTTCACCGGCATAAGGACGTCTTCTGCAACTAGCTGGTCCAGTGCTTCCGACATCTTCTCCGTCAAAGCGTAAGGTATAGTACTGGCCTTGAAAAACCGCAGACACGCATTTTATTTCAACTGAAATGTCACTGGCAGTCCCTTGCAAAGTCCAAGACCTCTAGCAAAGATGTCAGGATATTCACTGAGTAGTGCTTCTGATTCCGTTGTTAGCTCCATTGAACTTGATCGGTTGCATGCTCATGACCATGTTCGTCAGCATGGCCACGCTGACGTCGTTAAAAGCTTTTATCATGTCACTGCCACATAACGACGGTCCCTGGCTGTTGACCACTATAACCGTACCAGGAATATCTTTCCCATCACACATGGCCATCATGCTTAGTTGTCCAAGCACTGGAAGTTCACCCAATAGGCAGGACAGCTTTAGCTGCATTTTCCGCAATGGCGGCCACTTTGTTTCGCACTTCCGAAACACTGCTACTGAAATGATGCTTACAGGTGATCCCGTGTCCACCAGTATTGTTAGAGGGACGCTATTCCAGCAGACGACTTTGTAAATTGGTTTCACCTTGTGGATGCTGGCCTCTTGATGATGAACAGCCTCTATTGTGTACAGGGCCCTGTTATCGTCCGAGGTTGCACTGTCTTCACCTGTTGTTCTGTACGAACCCTGGGGCCTTCCATTCATCTACGGCCTCTGCTGTTGGTGGCCAGATGTGGTTGACTGGCACATTCGGCTCAGGTGGCCTCATTTGCTGCACCTGTGGTACACTGTGTGCAGGTGTTTACATTAATCTTCGGCATGTCTTTCACTACCACGCCGTCCACACAGGCCGCGCATATCCGGCTTTGGCTGCAAATTCCCCGTACGGCTCTTTTAGCATGCAAAATTTACAACACTTTGCTCTGTAGATTGCATCATCCTGGCATTCTCGGCTGCTTTCTGTGCCGCAATTGCAAAACATTCTGCCTGTTCTAGTGTGAGCTTCTGTTGCATCAGTAAATGGAGCCTACTGTATTCGTTGTGCCCGCCGCACACAATTCAATCTCCTAGCATGCGCTCCAATGATGTCCCGAAATTGCACTTCTCTGCCAGCCGTCTAACTTCAGCAATGAAACCCTGGACAGTCTCACCGGCTTCTTGTGCGTGCATGAAGAACACATAGCTTGCAGCGATCTCGTTGACTTGCAGGGCATAATGTTCTTCCAAATGCACGGCGACTTCATCATAGTTAAGCTCGTTGACCTTCTTCGGTTGGCAATGCCCTTGAACCACACCCACTGCGCTGTTCATGAGCGATGATATGAGCAGTGCTCATTTCTTTGTTGCATTGGTAATGTTATGGGCTTCAAAATAAGCCTCCAGATGAACACAATACGTCGGCCACCTGCCGTCCATATCTCCAAATTCTGGCAGTTGCCCGCCACTCATATTTGCATGGGTCTCCTCGTCTAGCGTCAGTACGCACCCTTGTCGCCACTGTTATATCGCTGCTAGTGATACTACAAGTAAGCCAGATAAAGCAACAAGAACAATCTATTGAGCAGCGTGTTTTTATACTGCAAGCCTCTGACATTGCAGTGACGTGCATTGAATTGACTGCCTACTGATGACGCATCAGATGCGAGCCCACAAAATCCACTAAAAACACGCTAAATGCACACAACAATCAGAATCACATTAAAAATATGTTTTATTGTGTGTACATACAACACAGTTAAAGGAAATTATACTGGACAGGAAGGTGTGTTTCTTTTTTCATTCATAATAGAATGAAAGATAAATAAATTAGCAATATTAATAACCACTTCCTTGTGTGGCTGTGAAGCGCAGGAACTTATTGCGAAGCAAAATTTAAAAAAGAAAACAATGCTTACAATCACTGGCCAGAAAGCAGGTTGAACTACCAGGTAGTGAATAAAATTACAGAAAGATATCACCTGTTTCCTCTTGGTACAGTCCTCTGTGTGTATTTGTTCACTGGCGTGGCTAGGTCTATGGTCGTTGCCATCGCTAACAGCATAGACCTCCATCGTGCCGATTCTCTGAATAATGTGCTTGGGCAGCGTGTAAGTGAAACAGCAATTTATTGTGCAGCACTGAGGTGGCCTGAAGTCACAATTGCAAAGTGGGCGCATACGAACATGGTGAGGCATCCTTCAGCAGCGCATGACATCTGAGACTTGTTTTGTCGTGCTTGCAGCACTGTTTGCCTACCAAAGGAAAATGGTTCAGCAGCCGTAATATATTTCTCTCTAGCAGCGTGTGGAACTAAATTCCCGTGCTTTGTCCAAAATTCTGCTTTGAACTAGCGGCACTTGGCTCGTCTGGTGTCATCTAGAATTTCCGTCGACCAGTCTCAAAGTGCTGCTTCCTGTTGCCATTCCTTCCCGACTTTTCGGATGTGTTTCACTGGAGCTATTTCACGAGGCAAAGGGGCACCCAACGGCGCATGGATAAGCTGCATGTTTGAGACATGTGAAGTACAAATTATGTTCAAGAACATTTAAGTTTTTGTACTGTCAAAAAAAAAAAAAAAATACCTGGCATGAAAACTGCTAAAAAGCCCACCACCCTCTATACAACAAATCTTTCCACTAGGCACCGCAAAAAAGCACTAAACTTGCAACATTGATGTGCACTGCTGTGTTTCACTCGTCTTGGCATCGCTGATCCCCACACATTCATTCTGTTTGTCGTCCTTGCCAAGTGTCCGCATGACGTGATCCTAGGCTGCGACTTCCTTGCCACACACTCCACCCTTATCGACTGATTGACCCCGCTGACCAACTTCCAAGATGCCTCTGTTCTGCCGAGTACACCCGCTTGCCCTTGCAGATTGACTTCATGTCGTTGCCGTGAGTTCTTCATGCTATGTTTCGATGCCTATCGTTGACATCTTCGTCACCAACAGCATCAAAGTACCCCACACCATTGTTTCTATAGCGGCGAACTGCACCTGCGTTTCTGTTAATTTCAGCTTGACACCACAAGTGGTGCCACAAGGCGTCTCACTTGCCCTCATCTGTGCCTTTGATGGACATGAAGTGGAAGACTTTACAGCGGCCACTTCTTCCCGTTCCCCAACTCATCAGCAGTACGACTTTTGCCCTGGAAGCGCCATTCAATCGATGATCGCTTCTGAGTTACCACCCAGACGTAGCAGACTGTAGATCTCCACCACAATCTGCTTTTCTACCTCGACATTTTTCGACATTAGGGGCCCGAATCGTTCGAAGAGCTGCTTATGGCTTTCCAGCGCCATGTTATTTCGCTGCGCAAGTCCAAGAACCTCCAGCTAGGGCAAATCGGCAATGCTGACCAAACGCCAGTTTATCTGGACATGCCATCGCCCCTCACCGTGCACGAAAATGGCTGTAAACAAGTTTATGTCCGGTCCACTGGCAACGAGAAAACGCGAGTTATCGTCATGTTGTCATGCACGGCATACGGACGCAAGCTTTCGCCCTATGTTGCCTTCAAGCGCAAGACAGTGTCTAAAGGTGAGGAGCTGCCAAAAAATGTGGTCGTGAGATGCTATGAGAAAGGCTGGATGAACGAGAATCTTGTGCTCGACTGGATAAAGTCCGTCTGGTGTAGGCGGCCCGGCGCACTGTTGTCGTTTCCGTCCATCCTCGTGCTGGACGCATTTCGTTGCCATTTGGCCGGCTCAGTGAAGAGGCTGTTGCGCGAATCCGGCACTGAACTTGTTATCCTGGGTGGGATGACGTCTCAGCTGCAGCCTTTAGATGTTTGCGTGAACAAGCCGTTCAAGCACGCGGTCAAGCGGTGTTACGCAGATTGGATGCGCTCAGGTGAACCTGTAGTGACGCCGACCGGGCGGCCGAAGCGGGCTTCGCCAGCCACGCTATGCAAGTGGATTGTGGACGCATGGGCCAGCATACCAGATGACCTTGTGCGTCGCGCATTCAAGAAGTGCGGCATCTGGAACGCGCTCGACGGCACAGAGGATGAGTACCTCTGGGAAGATATGTCCAACAAGGAACCATCCGAAGAGGGTTCAGCTGAGGAAGGCAGCGATTGAAGTGCGGAGTGCAATTTAAATAAATGTTTTCCTCGAGTTTTCCTAGCTTGTATTATACGCGGATAAAACTTCTTTTGCCATTTCGCGTCCAAAAAATTTCACCTCGTACTATAGGAAGGTTCGTATTATACGCTGGTTTTTACGGTACCCACAATACACGACCGGTGACAGCTGCTCCTGCGCGATACATTGGAACAAAGGACAGCGTCATTGAGATTTTTGCCTGGTGGTTGCATATGTACAAAAATGTAAACAAGGTTCTTGAATGACATAGTTTCATTAAAATATTTGTCGTCGATTTGTTATTTTCATGGCCTTTACATTTTTCATATCAGCGGCATGTACTGCTGTGCTGGTTACGAACTGATGTAGTTCTAAAGTTCGTGTGATATTTTTTTGCTTATTAAATAGACAAAAACATGGAAGCATTGATATCAGTTATTTCGGGCACAATTGTTGAGACATACGAGTGCATTCTTTTATGAAAAAATACATATTTTACTTGTCTTGACAGTGCGTAGCGCTTAAGAATTCGTTTGCAGCATCTTTGGCAGTGGTAATGCAGTTATTATTCATGTATTTGAACCCTTTACAAATTTGATGAGGAGGAGGCCGAGCTCCAACGTGAGCCTTCTCCGAACGAAATTTCTGGTTACGCCACTGTCGACGTCACTACGATGCTTCGCACCGCGACGTGACTATCCCTCCTGGTGCGCTTGTGATTATGTGGTCGGCTTCCCGCCATGTGGGCCTCTCCGAAAAGCTTCTTTCCCAGTACACGGACCCATCCCTGTGCTGCGCCAGGTGACGCCTGTTAACTACAAGATTGCCCCCTGTCAGTTACATCTCGTCGTCTCTCTCTCCTTCCGCCCAGTGATGTCGTTTACGTATCAAGGTTCAAGATCTACCACTGTACTTTCGATGACTATTTAGAGCTCCTGCACAGTTCTTTTGCCGCTGGGGGTAATTCTATGGAACAGTTATTATATCGGCCAAGAGCAGGCCTGTCATGATTAAAGAGACGATGACGACGACGACGTTATAACCTTGCATGGGCTGTTCATTTTGCACAGTTCTGCATGCATATGCGCTTGTATATACAGTCTACAATTGTTACAACGGACCTACCCGCGTACAACAGACTTTCGGATATAACGGACCACATTTCAGCCGTAGTTTGTTTTATCAATTCATTAATGCAACGAAGTTCGCTTTTAACGGGCCGCGGTATTCAACGGTTTATCGGCTATAGCCAACGAAATTAGCGACGATTTTTGTCAAAATCGGGTGTATAAAACGAACTTTTGCCATGTCGACACGGGCCAGTAACTGACTTGCGAGGGCCTGCCGATGATCGGTGCTCAATATCGTGTGCGCGAGGGAGGGATGAAAGCGAGGCGAAAGCGCGCCGTCTTTCTCGTGCGAGGCACTGGGTGCCGAGGTGAGGGAGGGAAGGTGGGGTGTACTCCGGCCGCCGTGACTTGAAAGCGATCTGCGATGTGGACAAAGTGCGTTCCCGCGCGTGCACCGTGTCTTGAAAGCGATCTGGGATGTGGACAAATTGCGCGCCCGCGGGGCTGCCGTATCTTGAAAGCGAGCTGCGATGTGAACAAAGTGCGCGCCCGCGCGGGCGCCGTATCTTGAAAGCTATCTGCGATGTGGACAAAGTGCGTCCCCGCGCGTGCACCGTGTCTTGAAAGCGATCTGCGATGTGGACAAATTGCGCGCCCGCGGGTCTGCCGTATCTTGAAAGTGAGCTGCGATGTGAACAAAGTGCGCGCCTGCGCGGGCGCCGTATCTTGAAAGCGATCCCGCGCCGTAACGCGAAAGCGATGTGCGATGTGGACAAAGTGCGTGCCCGCGGGGCTGCCGTATCTTGAAAGCGAGCTGCGATGTGAACAAAGTGCGCGCCCGCGCGGACGCCTTAACGTGAAAGCGATGTGCGATGTGGACAAAGTGCGCGCCCGCGCGAACGCCGTAACGCGAAAGCCATCTGCGATGTGGACAAAGTGGACAAAGGCAAAATTACGTAACGTGAAAGCGATCTGCGATATAGACAAAGTGCGCGCGGGCACCGTATCCTGAAAGCGATGTGCGATGTGGACAAAGTGTGCGTCCGCACGGGCGCCGTAAGGTGAAAGCGATCTGCGATGTGGACAAAGTGCGTTCCCGCGCGTGCACCGTGTCTTGAAAGCGATCTACAATGTGGACAAAGTGCGCGCCCGCGCGGGCGCCGTATCTTGAAAGCGATCTGCGATGTGGACAAAGTGCGTCCCCGCGCGTGCACCGTGTCTTGAAAGCGATCTGCGATGTGGACAAAGTGCGTTCCCGCGCGTGCACCGTGTCTTGAAAGCGATCTGCGATGTGGACAAAGTGCGTTCCCGCGCGTGCACCGTGTCTTGAAAGCGATCTACAATGTGGACAAAGTGCGCGCCCGCGCGGGCGCCGTATCTTGAAAGCGATCTGCGATGTGGACAAAGTGCGTCCCCGCGCGTGCACCGTGTCTTGAAAGCGATCTGCGATGTGGACAAATTGCGCGCCCGCGGGGCTGCCGTATCTTGAAAGTGAGCTGCGATGTGAACAAAGTGCGCGCCTGCGCGGGCGCTGTATCTTGAAAGCGATCCCGCGCCGTAACGCGAAAGCGATCTGCGATGTGGACAAAGTGCGTGCCCGCGGGGCTGCCGTATCTTGAAAGCGAGCTGCGATGTGAACAAAGTGCGCGCCCGCGCGGACGCCTTAACGTGAAAGCGATGTGCGATGTGGACAAAGTGCGCGCCCGCGCGAACGCCGTAACGCGAAAGCCATCTGCGATGTGGACAAAGTGGACAAAGGCAAAATTACGTAACGTGAAAGCGATCTGCGATATAGACAAAGTGCGCGCGGGCGCCGTATCCTGAAAGCGATGTGCGATGTGGACAAAGTGTGCGTCCGCACGGGCGCCGTAAGGTGAAAGCGATCTGCGATGTGGACAAAGTGCGTTCCCGCGCGTGCACCGTGTCTTGAAAGCGATCTACAATGTGGACAAAGTGCGCGCCCGCGCGGGCGCCGTATCTTGAAAGCGATCTGCGATGTGGACAAAGTGCGTCCCCGCGCGTGCACCGTGTCTTGAAAGCGATCTGCGATGTGGACAAAGTGCGTTCCCGCGCGTGCACCGTGTCTTGAAAGCGATCTACAATGTGGACAAAGTGCGCGCCCGCGCGGGCGCCGTATCTTGAAAGCGATCTGCGATGTGGACAAAGTGCGTCCCCGCGCGTGCACCGTGTCTTGAAAGCGATCTGCGATGTGGACAAAGTGCGTTCCCGCGCGTGCACCGTGTCTTGAAAGCGATCTACAATGTGGACAAAGTGCGCGCCCGCGCGGGCGCCGTATCTTGAAAGCGATCTGCGATGTGGACAAAGTGCGTCCCCGCGCGTGCACCGTGTCTTGAAAGCGATCTGCGATGTGGACAAATTGCGCGCCCGCGGGGCTGCCGTATCTTGAAAGTGAGCTGCGATGTGAACAAAGTGCGCGCCTGCGCGGGCGCTGTATCTTGAAAGCGATCCCGCGCCGTAACGCGAAAGCGATCTGCGATGTGGACAAAGTGCGTGCCCGCGGGGCTGCCGTATCTTGAAAGCGAGCTGCGATGTGAACAAAGTGCGCGCCCGCGCGGACGCCTTAACGTGAAAGCGATGTGCGATGTGGACAAAGTGCGCGCCCGCGCGAACGCCGTAACGCGAAAGCCATCTGCGATGTGGACAAAGTGGACAAAGGCAAAATTACGTAACGTGAAAGCGATCTGCGATATAGACAAAGTGCGCGCGGGCGCCGTATCCTGAAAGCGATGTGCGATGTGGACAAAGTGTGCGTCCGCACGGGCGCCGTAAGGTGAAAGCGATCTGCGATGTGGACAAAGTGCGTTCCCGCGCGTGCACCGTGTCTTGAAAGCGATCTACAATGTGGACAAAGTGCGCGCCCGCGCGGGCGCCGTATCTTGAAAGCGATCTGCGATGTGGACAAAGTGCGTCCCCGCGCGTGCACCGTGTCTTGAAAGCGATCTGCGATGTGGACAAAGTGCGTTCCCGCGCGTGCACCGTGTCTTGAAAGCGATCTACAATGTGGACAAAGTGCGCGCCCGCGCGGGCGCCGTATCTTGAAAGCGATCTGCGATGTGGACAAAGTGCGTCCCCGCGCGTGCACCGTGTCTTGAAAGCGATCTGCGATGTGGACAAAGTGCGTTCCCGCGCGTGCACCGTGTCTTGAAAGCGATCTACAATGTGGACAAAGTGCGCGCCCGCGCGGGCGCCGTATCTTGAAAGCGATCTGCGATGTGGACAAAGTGCGTCCCCGCGCGTGCACCGTGTCTTGAAAGCGATCTGCGATGTGGACAAAGTGCGTTCCCGCGCGTGCACCGTGTCTTGAAAGCGATCTACAATGTGGACAAAGTGCGCGCCCGCGCGGGCGCCGTATCTTGAAAGCGATCTGCGATGTGGACAAAGTGCGTTCCCGCGCGTGCACCGTGTCTTGAAAGCGATCTACAATGTGGACAAAGTGCGCGCCCGCGCGGGCGCCGTATCTTGAAAGCTATCTGCGATGTGGACAAAGTGCGTCCCCGCGCGTGCACCGTGTCTTGAAAGCGATCTGCGATGTGGACAAATTGCGCGCCCGCGGGGCTGCCGTATCTTGAAAGTGAGCTGCGATGTGAACAAAGTGCGCGCCTGCGCGGGCGCCGTATCTTGAAAGCGATCCCGCGCCGTAACGCGAAAGCGATCTGCGATGTGGACAAAGTGCGTGCCCGCGGGGCTGCCGTATCTTGAAAGCGAGCTGCGATGTGAACAAAGTGCGCGCCCGCGCGGACGCCTTAACGTGAAAGCGATGTGCGATGTGGACAAAGTGCGCGCCCGCGCGAACGCCGTAACGCGAAAGCCATCTGCGATGTGGACAAAGTGGACAAAGGCAAAATTACGTAACGTGAAAGCGATCTGCGATATAGACAAAGTGCGCGCGGGCGCCGTATCCTGAAAGCGATGTGCGATGTGGACAAAGTGTGCGTCCGCACGGGCGCCGTAAGGTGAAAGCGATCTGCGATGTGGACAAAGTGCGTTCCCGCGCGTGCACCGTGTCTTGAAAGCGATCTACAATGTGGACAAAGTGCGCGCCCGCGCGGGCGCCGTATCTTGAAAGCGATCTGCGATGTGGACAAAGTGCGTCCCCGCGCGTGCACCGTGTCTTGAAAGCGATCTGCGATGTGGACAAAGTGCGTTCCCGCGCGTGCACCGTGTCTTGAAAGCGATCTACAATGTGGACAAAGTGCGCGCCCGCGCGGGCGCCGTATCTTGAAAGCGATCTGCGATGTGGACAAAGTGCGTCCCCGCGCGTGCACCGTGTCTTGAAAGCGATCTGCGATGTGGACAAAGTGCGTTCCCGCGCGTGCACCGTGTCTTGAAAGCGATCTACAATGTGGACAAAGTGCGCGCCCGCGCGGGCGCCGTATCTTGAAAGCGATCTGCGATGTGGACAAAGTGCGTCCCCGCGCGTGCACCGTGTCTTGAAAGCGATCTGCGATGTGGACAAATTGCGCGCCCGCGGGGCTGCCGTATCTTGAAAGTGAGCTGCGATGTGAACAAAGTGCGCACCTGCGCGGGCGCTGTATCTTGAAAGCGATCCCGCGCCGTAACGCGAAAGCGATCTGCGATGTGGACAAAGTGCGTGCCCGCGGGGCTGCCGTATCTTGAAAGCGAGCTGCGATGTGAACAAAGTGCGCGCCCGCGCGGACGCCTTAACGTGAAAGCGATGTGCGATGTGGACAAAGTGCGCGCCCGCGCGAACGCCGTAACGCGAAAGCCATCTGCGATGTGGACAAAGGCAAAATTACGTAACGTGAAAGCGATCTGCGATATAGACAAAGTGCGCGCGGGCGCCGTATCCTGAAAGCGATGTGCGATGTGGACAAAGTGTGCGTCCGCACGGGCGCCGTAAGGTGAAAGCGATCTGCGATGTGGACAAAGTGCGTTCCCGCGCGTGCACCGTGTCTTGAAAGCGATCTACAATGTGGACAAAGTGCGCGCCCGCGCGGGCGCCGTATCTTGAAAGCGATCTGCGATGTGGACAAAGTGCGTCCCCGCGCGTGCACCGTGTCTTGAAAGCGATCTGCGATGTGGACAAAGTGCGTTCCCGCGCGTGCACCGTGTCTTGAAAGCGATCTACAATGTGGACAAAGTGCGCGCCCGCGCGGGCGCCGTATCTTGAAAGCGATCTGCGATGTGGACAAAGTGCGTCCCCGCGCGTGCACCGTGTCTTGAAAGCGATCTGCGATGTGGACAAAGTGCGTTCCCGCGCGTGCACCGTGTCTTGAAAGCGATCTACAATGTGGACAAAGTGCGCGCCCGCGCGGGCGCCGTATCTTGAAAGCGATCTGCGATGTGGACAAAGTGCGTCCCCGCGCGTGCACCGTGTCTTGAAAGCGATCTGCGATGTGGACAAAGTGCGTTCCCGCGCGTGCACCGTGTCTTGAAAGCGATCTACAATGTGGACAAAGTGCGCGCCCGCGCGGGCGCCGTATCTTGAAAGCTATCTGCGATGTGGACAAAGTGCGTCCCCGCGCGTGCACCGTGTCTTGAAAGCGATCTGCGATGTGGACAAATTGCGCGCCCGCGGGGCTGCCGTATCTTGAAAGTGAGCTGCGATGTGAACAAAGTGCGCGCCTGCGCGGGCGCCGTATCTTGAAAGCGATCCCGCGCCGTAACGCGAAAGCGATCTGCGATGTGGACAAAGTGCGTGCCCGCGGGGCTGCCGTATCTTGAAAGCGAGCTGCGATGTGAACAAAGTGCGCGCCCGCGCGGACGCCTTAACGTGAAAGCGATGTGCGATGTGGACAAAGTGCGCGCCCGCGCGAACGCCGTAACGCGAAAGCCATCTGCGATGTGGACAAAGGCAAAATTACGTAACGTGAAAGCGATCTGCGATATAGACAAAGTGCGCGCGGGCGCCGTATCCTGAAAGCGATGTGCGATGTGGACAAAGTGTGCGTCCGCATGGGCGCCGTAAGGTGAAAGCGATCTGCGATGTGGACAAAGTGCGTTCCCGCGCGTGCACCGTGTCTTGAAAGCGATCTACAATGTGGACAAAGTGCGCGCCCGCGCGGGCGCCGTATCTTGAAAGCGATCTGCGATGTGGACAAAGTGCGCGCCCACGCGGGCGCCGTAACGCGAAAGCGATCTGCGATGTGGACAAAGGCAAAGTTACGTAACGTGAAAGCGATCTGCGATGTAGACAAAGGGCGCGCGGGCGCCGTATCCTGAAAGATGTGCGATGTGGGCAAAGTGTGCGTCCGCGCGGGTGCCGTAAGGTGAAAGCGATCTGCGATGTGGACAAAGTGCGTTCCCGCGCGTGCACCGTGTCTTGAAAGCGATCTACAATGTGGACAAAGTGCGCGCCCGCGCGGGCGCCGTATCTTGAAAGCGATCTGCGATGTGGACAAAGTGCGCGCCCACGCGGGCGCCGTAACGTGAAAGCGATCTGCGATGTGGACAAAGTGCGTGCCCGCGGGGCTGCCGTATTTTGAAAGCGAGCTGCGATGTGACCAAAGTGCGCGCCCGCGCGGACGCCGTAACGCGAAAGCGATCTGCGATGTGGACAAAGTGGACAAAGTGGACAAAGACAAAGTTACGTAACGTGAAAGCGATCTGCGATGTAGACAAAGTGCGCGCGGGCGCCGTATCCTGAAAGCGATCTGCGATGTAGGCAAAGTGCGCCCAGTGCCGATAGCTTCGTAATATGTTGTGCTTTCAACGTTTAGTTCGCGTCGAAGCGAGAGACAACACGAAGGTCAATTCGTTCGCTGCTGCTGCCGTGCTTATCTTGCTTAATTTGCCATCACAATCGATGTTTCGCCTTTCGGGCGAAGCTGCGACTTTTCTTGTTTTTTTGCTTTGAACCACAAGTTACGTAACGTGAAAGCGATCTGCGATGTAGACAAAGTGCGCGCGGGCGCCGTATCCTGAAAGCGATCTGCGATGTGGACAAAGTGCGCCCAGTGCCGATAGCTTCGTAATATGTTGTGCTTTCAACGTTTAGTTCGCGTCGAAGCGAGAGACAACACGAAGGTCAATTCGTTCGCTGCTGCTGCCGTGCTTATCTTGCTTAATTTGCCATCACAATCGATGTTTCGCCTTTCGGGTGAAACTGCGACTTTTCTTGTTTTTTTGCTTTGAACGTTCGTCACTCACTCTTTGCAATAAAGTCGTTAGACATCGCGACAAATGTTTTGGAAGTGATGCTTTTCGGATATTACGGATTTTGAATAAAACGGTCGTTTTTTGTCGGATTATCAGGGTCCGTCGTCGCGAGTCGACTGTATACCTGTACATAGTCGTTCTCGCGCCTCTTCTTACATAAAAATATTTACTAACATCACGCGAATGTATCATAATAGGTCATTATGTACTACATATGCCTTATCATAATTTAAATTGCACTTTACGCACCGTGTGGATGTGGGTTTGCATTTTCTCTTCATAATGTGGTACGAATAATTTTATTGACTGGTGTGGGGTGCTTCTTTTTCAAATGTGTCGACGAATTGTGGTTTCCCCTCATCTTCTCTTTCATTGTTTTGCAGCCTTGTTGGCCCAAAAAGGAAAATGGCCATCGCAATTTCGTGCTGGAATGAACGAGAACGCCAGCAAGCAGAACACAAAGGAACAGTACAGAAAGCATTGCGATGACTTGCCTCTGCTGCAGACAATACCCATTTGGAGCCCTTGCTTTGCTGTCCAATTTTTAAGTGCCTTACCAGAAAATTTTGCTGTTTACTGTAACTTATCTAGGGAGCGCTACCTAGAGGTCTACTGCAAACATATTTTTGGAAGTGTTCAGTAGGTAGTAGGGATATGTGCAAATTAAATGTTGTGATACGATGGTGTTGAAGGTGAACCACCCTCACTACAGCATCCAAGCGGTTCTCCTACACTGTCTCGACCAATGTCTGCAAGTGATGATCTTTTCCTTTTTTTCTCCCACAATGAAGCCAAGAGTTAAGGTCACGATTATGTCAAAGTCAAAGAGTTTATTCAGACAACGTATGGTACAGTTAGTTGCCTAGGGCGCAGACCAAAAGGCAAGTTGATGCCTGACAAGGCGTCTGCGCCTTTCTTGCTCCCATTGGAGAGCACAATTAAGACATTCAGCGCATAAAATAAATACTAAACGAGATGGAAATACAGAGTGGTTGGTTAACATTGAAACTGGAGTTATTTCACATTGAACATTTATGTACAATCGGGAAAATACTGTAAGAAACAACAGAAAAAAAAGCAAAAGGAGTGGTCATGTAACGAGCCGTGCCTTCTGTAACGAGCCCTGTCTTATTTTTTCTCTCTTGCTCGTTATTCTTTGCTGTGCAGCATACAGGCCCTTTTTGTGAAGTAGTTTGCTCTAGAGGAACAAGATGCCGTTTCTGGCGACTTGCAATCAATTGCCTCAGTCGTGTGAAAGCGCACAAATGTGAAACCATTACCGTTTCTACACCGCTACTGTGGGATCAGCTCTCGGAAATGCAACTGGGTGATTGCTAACCCGCTGTATTCTATTCATTCTGCAAATGTAGACCAAAAGAGGGAAGACGTGTGCCGTATTAGGTTGCAAAAATAGTGACTGGTATGTAAAGAATGGAATGAATATGTGTGGTCGAGTTCACGGACTGCTGCTACACAAGGACTGCCTGTGTTGCTGGCCCTTTGCGATGAATAAAAAAATGTATCTCATCTGCCAGCGCTGTATCGTTAAGCTCCAAGCAAACGAGTTCAAACCCGGAACATTGGCAAAGGTGAGTCACTCGCTACACAGTGACAAAAGGAGTAGCACCGCTTCCTGGCATAGTAAGTTTCTCGCATGTCATCTACGCACATCCACCCCAACTCACACGCAAACTTATGCCCACTCTATCGCGCACATACCAGCAATAAGTCAATAGAATGAATGTGCCGATGCAGGGGTCACAACCATAGGCGCAGACTACCGAGG
Source organism: Dermacentor andersoni (assembly GCF_023375885.2). Taxonomy (NCBI): domain Eukaryota; kingdom Metazoa; phylum Arthropoda; class Arachnida; order Ixodida; family Ixodidae; genus Dermacentor; species Dermacentor andersoni. The sequence continues at coordinate 19,192,141 of NC_092818.1, forward strand.
GGGGGGGGGGGGGAGGCTCCGAGGCCCGAGTCCAGAAGATTTCGGGAGAGAGGCATCGCCCCCCCCCCCAGGCGATGCCGAAGCCTACCCCACCCCTCTCTAAACTGTCATTACCAGAGTTCTGTTACCTACATCACTTGCGGTTTCTTTTGAGTTGCCTCTACCTTCTCACTTAAAATTGTGGCTAAAAAGCTTACTGCATCAGTGCTGGCGCCGACGTGCACGGCTTTTAATTTATACTTTCGCTTTATTTCTGCCAATCCTGACAATAGGGGGACAAAAGCATTAGAAGGATCAGCCTCGTATAATTCATCCGTACTTTTTCATTTGAACATTTCTTTAAAATTTGCACTGTGAACACTATGCAGACACAGTATGTTTAAGTATATATACACAGGACAAGGCTTATATTTTTAAAGAGAAGGAGGTAGCCAACTATTTTTAATGGTATGGATAGCCGATGCCTAGAGTACGAGTAGTGACACGTGTACCTATTTATCCTTTTCTCGGGAACTGCATTTCACCCACTAACAACTTGAGGATATAGTAAGACGCGCCCGCATGATTACAACTTACTGGGCGTTATCACTGGTTCTATTCGTTGTTTGTTGTCACCGAACCTCGTGTAATGTGATTGTGTGCGCGACGCCAATTGTGTAGTACCTTCTGGAAAATACGCGGCACTAGCGATTTCAGCAATTACTCTGGAACCTTCGATGGCTCGTGTATAAAAGCCGAAGCGCTTGACCCGCAGATTAGATTCCGACGATTGCCGACTGCGTTCCGACTGCTATCGTGCCTGTTTGTGTAGCTGTTTGTGGGCAGTGTAGCCTGTTTTTGTTAGCACAGGTTCGCCCAATAAAACAAGTTTCTTCATTCACACTTTTGCTACTGTTTTCTTTAACGTCACTACTACGTGACATTTGGCGGAGGTGCCTTGCGTTCATGTAGGACGCCCCCGCAACGCCGTGATCCAAGCCCAAACCCGTAAGACAACACCAACGTCGCCAAAGACCAGTGAGGTTGCCGCAGGCTGCGAGGACTGCCCCCGGAGCAGGGACTTTGGCAGACGACCAGGAAGATCGTCGCCAAGTCAACAACAACGGCAGCTTTAGCGTCTCTATCCCCTTGTGTTTGAACAGCCCAGGGAGCTACTTCCGTGAAGCTTCGTCGGAAGATCCGGAAACCTGGCTGGAGACTTTCGAAAGGATCTCAGCCTTCAACAACTAGACCTCTGAGGATACGCTACGCCATGTGTACTTTTTCTTGGAAGACGCCACGGTGATATGGTTGGAGAACCGGGAGTCTACCCTCACAACGTGGTACCTGTTCCGCAATAACTTCCTGAGGACCTTCAGGAGAGTTGTTCGAAAAGAAAGGGCCGATGTTTTATCGGAAGCCCGGGTGCAGCTACCTAACGAGAACGTTACCATCTTTACGGAAGAAATGAGCCGTCTATTTCGCCACGCCAACCCGGAAATGTCCGAGGAGAAGAAAGTTCGCCTACTCATGCGTGGTGTGAAGCAATAACTTTTCGCCGCAATACTACGAAACCCACTGAAGACTGTCGAAGAGCTTTTTCGCGAGGCCACTAACATCGAGAAAGCACTGGAAATGCCGAACGGACAATTCAACCGTCGCACCATCTCAACAAACTACGTTGAAGTTCTATCAATGGGCACCGAGGACTTTCGCGAGACCATCAGAGCTGTCGTACGGGAGGAGCTTCAGAAGAATTGTTCCCTTCGTCACTGCTTCATGTGGATTCGATTGCCGACGTCGTCCGCGAGGAGATCGGGGTCCCTCAATCGCCGCAGCCTCAGCCGGAAGCGATGGCGTACGCCGCCGTAGCCCGTCTTCATGTTCCGCCTCCGCGCCCGCGCCCGGGCCCGGTAACGCCTCAGTTCCGTCGTCAACCGCGGCCGCCGCCAGCACGCCAACCCGTCGCCCCACGCAGCATTCCAAGGAAGACTGACGCGACACTGACGTCACTCTATAGACGAACACACATTCGACGATACATACGTGTACGTTTGTTACGACCTTTACAGGGACACGGTGCTGTGGCGAGAACAACGGGTCATTAATCACTCGACTTGACACTTACGACGAGCGCACTAGGTTGAACAACAGGCCATCCATCACAGGTTTTGACACTTGTGCTAATGAACCTACAAAACTAGACTCTCTCTTACACTAGCTCTGGAGACGAAAATTTTTCTTTGTCGACATGACGGAGAGCACGCACGGACGCAGAAAATTTGCCGAGGTAGCCATACACAGTTTCGCTGTAAAACGGGCAACCCTGTAAGCCCCTGAGATTTCTAAAGAGGAGAGCACGTGTGTCAGCACTGTCTCAGTATCTAAAGGCAGCATATCTTGCTAGCAGGTGTCTTCTGCTGATCGCATATCGCCTCCATCTGCGTGACCGATACGAAACGCAGACGCTGTGCATCTGCTTTTAGTTTTTTCACGCGCACTGCCATAATTAATGTAGCATCAGCATGTGCAAAAATAGATGACAACATTTCAACCATCTCCATGTCTGTCTCCCTTTGTCCTGTGTTTCAATTCAGCTGTTCAAGCTGGTATTAGATGTGATGAATATCCAAGGAAAAGAATCCATACACACTGTGGACCCATGTTGCCCAATATGAAGCACTAATCGTTTCACGATATCCTCACTTTAACCAGCGTATGACACAAGGCGACTAGTAGTGGGAAGTGGATGCGCCTTTCTTCTGATTATTCTTTCTGGTTGCCTGTTTTAGGCTTGTAGCGCAGCTCAGGAAGAGCAAGAAAGGAAGGAGGTAGGGGTAATCAAAGGGAACGGAAAACAGAGTGAGCGCTAACTTCCAACTGATGGTTTATTTCGTGACACAAGACTACTTATACACTCGGCAAACCATATGACATCAAGAGATAACAAGGAAACCAAGCAACAAAACCGATAGTAACCAAGTGGTAACATATTCAGACAGCCTGTGGCTGCAGTCGGAGATACGCCAATTCATTGCTTGATAATGATAATGAAGGTGAGCTTACACATGCATGGCCCAGACCAATGATAGCCTTTGCTTCGATGATTTCTCTTGTGAGCTGATTACGACTGCGACCAAGAATGACGCATTCCTCTAAGACAGGTTCGCAACCACACGTTTTGCAATGCTGCGCAAGAAACCCCCCCAGCTGTAATACAATTCTTGGCATTGTAACCGTGTTCGCGCAGCCTGTCATTCAGGCATCGGCCAGTTTGACCAACGTAACGTTTTCCGCACTTGAGTGGAAAACAATAAACAACACAATGTGCGCAATTGACAAACTTATTTTTGTGGTTCTTGTCACAGGAAAGAGGAGCTACCTTATTGGGATTAGTGAGTTTGCAAATCCTCATCAGCTTGTTAGGGGCAGAAAACACTACACGAACATTCGCTCGCTGGGCGATTTTCTTAAGATTGTGTGAGACGGTGTGAATATAAGGGATGACGCTAGTCCTACCCCGAGTAGTTACAGGATTATCTGCGTGCTGGTTGTCTTTTCTACGCTCTCTTAGAATTCGTTCTGCTATTGACACTTGCAGGGACACGGGATAACCAGCCTGCGAAAGCCGTTCGCACTGCGAGGCAAAGCTAGACGAAACACTATGGTGGCACGACTTTTTCAAAGCATTATTAAGGCAAAGGTTAGCAATGCCTCTCTTGATCAACTTGGAATGGGCAGAATGAAACGGAAGAAGTGGTTTGTTAGCACGAGGTTCATAGTGCCAACACGTATGAACATCCGAACAAGCTAAGCGCAAATCCAAAAACCGGATCTTATGATCCTGTGGGAGCTCGTAGGTAACGTCAAGGGGCGCAAGGCATTCTTGGACTATTGGCACTACCGAGGCAACCTCAGTCTCAAGGTCAGCCGCAGAACACTGAACACAAAACAAAAATCATCCACGTAACGAAATATTTTAAAAATGTTAGTCTGATAAAGGTTGACTGACATGGCGACGTCTAGGCGAGCTAAATATAAATCGCTGAGGAGCGGGGCAATGCACGAACCAATGCATACTCCGTTTTTCTGCAAATAGATGGTGTCATTCCATGTAATGAACGTAGATGACAAATAAAAGCTCAACAGTTCTAAAAAGTGATTACTAGACAGCCCAGCATTATTTTGAAAACGGGTGACGCCAAATTCATCAATTGTCTGCGAAATAGCTGACAGCAGGTCATTGTGGGGAATAGAATAGTAGAGGTCCTTAACATCGACGGAGAAGACTTGTAAGCCTCGATCAGAGTTGTCCTTTAAAAATTCAATTACTTCATCGGAGTTGCGTATTAACAACGGGTCATTCACGGGTAAAATGGCTAGCTTGGCCTGCAGAAACAGTGCGACAGACTTCTGCCACGTGTCCTTTTCTGAAACAATAACCCTCAACGGGACGTCAGGTTTGTGCGTTCTCGCGCTAAAGAACACCTCTAGGTGATCTCGTTTGCTGCTGGCAATGTTTCTCAACACTTTGTCCAAGTTGCATTCCCTGCAAAGTTTCTTAGCCTTAGCTTTTACCTTACTTAAGGATACTGTATCCTGACGCTTAAAAACGGCGGAAATTGCCAGACCAGCTTTTGCGTGAAAATTCCCTTCCGAGAGTACACAGAACCCGTCTTCTTTATCTGCCGGTAACACGCAAATCGAATTGTCACGCAGATAGTTAGCTACACGTCTCAACGAAACCTTCGGAAGTGCCTCTCTAGAGCGGGATATGGCCTGTTAGTATCGCACCGCTGGCACGAGTTGTTGGAACCTCAGTGCTGACACCCGTTGTTGCAAACAGGTCGCAAGCCCCAAGGGTAGCGTTGGCCTGGCGGCCTGGGGCACTGGAAGCATCCGAAGGTCCCGGCAAAGCATGAGTCGACTGGTAACAGAACAACTGGTTTATTCTAACATCGCAAAAGAGCGCGCGGTCAGGTCGACCGAAGTGAGAGACGGGAGAGCACGTAACTCGACAGAAGAAATCGGAGCCTCTCTCTTGGCGTCCGGGGGCAGCTGCTCTTATACTTTCGCAGTTGAGGGCAAGAAGGAAGGCCTCGTGACGAGACCACGTGACGGCGGGTACGGACAGACTGAGAGACACGTTGAGACGAGTGTAGTGACGCATCGCCAAGCTGGCGCCTGTCAGACCTCCTCGCTTCACACTTGGGGAGCTCCTCTCCCCGGCTGCCGCGCTTTGACAAGCGTGGGCACACACACACACACGCACACACGAAGACACGTGGCACTGAAACACGCCTGGACGCGCTTGGCGGGGAGACTGCGGGAGCTCCGAACGGGCCAAAATGTCCGCCGCTTTGAACGAAGCTCCGGCGTCCGTTGCATCCGCGCCGGCTATACCGCGCGTTGTAGGCGAAACGTAACAGACCGCCCCGCCGGGGGAAGGAGATCCCGATGGTCAGGGGACTGCATCCGCTGTCCGGAGGGATGTCGCTTGATGATGCTCATAACCGAAGTCGGTCGTCCTTCGGCGTTTCTTGAGCGCAGCGCACAGAGAAGGCCTCGTTCTCTCGTTCAGGTTCACACAGGACACTGCAAAGTGACTTCGGGAGAGTTGACATTTTTGTTCTCGTTCCCGGCAAGCGTTAGAACTACGCCGAAAGTCAACCGCTCAGTCAGCAAGCACGGCACAACCCTCACTAAGCCCTGCCAGGCTCTTTCCCCTTTTATACTACTGCCTAGTTCCTTACAGTAGTTTAGCAGCACTCAGAACGCGTCCACAAATCGGAAAATTGCACTAGAAAGCACATCATCACTTTGAAACACTACACAAAAGCAATATGTTAAAAATCCTGCCTCAGGAAGAAAAACATCAGTAACAAACAATTTTGAGGCTGATTCCCACGTTAGGGGCTTCGACTTAAGCCATCGGCGTTACCGTTGAGACTCCCCTTTTTGTAACGCACCTCAAAGGAATATTGTTGCAAAGCGAGGCTCCAGCGCAGGAGGCGGCCATTTTTGGGAGAGATGGTCTGCAGCCATTGGAGAGGGCAGTGATCCGTCTCAATGATAAACCTCGAGCCGGCTAGGTAGCATGACAATTTCTGAACGGCCCACACGATACACGCACACTCTTTCTCGGTGGCGCTGTACGCCTGCTCACGACTGGTCAGCTTACGACTAGCATACAGGACGGGGTGTTCTACTTCTCCATTTTCCCGTTGGCACAGTACAACGCCCATGCCTCGCTCACTAGCATCACACTGAACAACGAACCCTTTTGTGTAGTCGGGCGATCGTAGCACAGGCTGGCTTGTTAGGGCGCTCTTTAGGGCGCTAAAAGCTCTTTCCTTCGTCTCGTCCCAGACGACTGTTTGCGGCTCTGTCTTTCTTAGAGCATCCGTCAGGGGAGCCGCGATATCAGAGTACCTGGGGATGTACCTCTGATAGTAGTCGGCGACACCTAAGAACGACCGAATATCGGTCTTCGTGCGCGGTTGCGGGAAGTCTCGCACAGCGGCCACCTTTATTTCAGAGGGGCGGCGACGACCCCGACCAATCACGTGACCGAGGTAGACAACCTCGGCCTGTGCTAACTGGCACTTGGGAGCCTTGACTGTCAAGCCCGCATCGCGCAGGCGGGTTAGCACTGCCCGCAAGTGGGCCATATGCTCAGGCCAGGATGCGGAGAATATCGCTACGTCGTCTAGATACGGTAAAGCGAATTCTTGCTGTCCCCGCAACACTTTATCCATGAGGCTTGAAAAGCAGTATGGCGCGTTCTTCAAACCAAAGCTCAACACTTTAGGACGGAATGTTCCCATTGGTGAAATGAACGCCGCATACCTACTAGCCTCTTCTGTAAGTGGAACCTGCCAATAACCCCTGACAAGATCTAGGGTGGAAATAAACTGAGCGCTACTCACTCTCTCAAGGCGCTCCTCGATGTTAGGGATCGGATAAATTTGATCCTTAGTGATGGAATTAAGCCTGCGGTAGTCGACGCAAGGACGAGGTTCCTTGCCCGGTACCTCAACTAAAATCAAAGGGGAGGTATAATCACTCTCACCCGCCTCAATAACACCGAGCTGTAGCATTTTCTTTACCTCAGCCTCCATGATATCGCTCTGGCGGGGTGACACCCGGTACGCTTTGGATCGTACTGGCTCTGGGGAGGTAAGTTCTATGTCGTGAGTAAGGACAGAAGGCCTACCAGGCCTCTCAGAGAACAGACCTTGAAACTCTTGTAAGAGCTGGTGTAGTTCGGTTTTCTGCTCAGGCGACAGCGATGCTTTACTGATTAAGTCACTAATGACTTGATCGGTGTCTTTCCTGTTCGTCACTGAGCCTAGTCCCGGAAGCTCGACCGGAAGCTCTTCGGGAGCGTTTACCATCATACACACTACTGCTTCCCGTTGCTTATAGGGTTTGAGCAGATTACAGTGGTAAACTTGCTGTGCTTTCCGTTTTCCTGGCAGACTCACCACGTAGTTAACGTCCGACAGTTTTTGAACAATCCGTGCTGGGCCCTCCCACTGCACGTCGAGTTTGTTCTTTAGCGATGTGCGCAATATCATGACCTCATCGCCCACCTCAAAACGACGGGCCCTGGCTGTCCGATCATAATAAACCTTGGCCCTCTGCTGGGCCTTTGCCATTGCTTCACCTGACAACTCCTGTGCCCTTCTTAAGCGTTCGAGGAGCTTAAGCACGTACTCCACCACGACTGGGTCGTCGCCCCTGCCTTCCCACGATTCTCGAAGCATGCGAAGCGGAGATCGCAGCGAGCGACCGTACACCAGCTCAGCTGGCGAAAACCCCGTAGCCGCATGCGGCGCGGTCCTTAATGCAAACATCACCCCAGGCAGACACAGCTCCCAGTCAGTTTGATGTTCAAAACACAATGCTCTCAACACGCGCTTCATGACGGAGTGGAGCTTCTCAACGGAATTCGACTGGGGGTGGTGCACTGAGCTGTGTAACAGCTTTACCCCGCACCTTTCGAGAAAGGCTGTCGTCAAAGCGCTCATAAACACCGTGCCCTGATCTGACTGGATTTCCGCAGGAAAACTAACTCGCGCAAATATGGACAGTAGTGCATTGACTATCTCAACTGAGCTTAGTTCTTTAAGCGGCACTGCTTCAGGGAACTTTGTCGCTGGGCAGATCACAGTCAAAATGTGTCTGTACCCCGTGGCTGTTACCGGCAGAGGTCCCACTGTATCAATAACGAGCCGTCTGAAAGGCTCCGTAATGATAGGTACCAACTTCAACGGCGCCCTCGATTTGTCCCCTGGTTTGCCCACCCGCTGACAGGTGTCACATGTCTTCACAAAGTGGTCTGCGTCCCGAAAACACCCTGGCCAATAGTACTCTTGCAAGAGACGGTCCTTAGTTTTCTTAACTCCTAGGTGTCCGGACCACGAACCCCCATGCGACAAGCGCAACAGATCCTGACGATAGCATTGAGGCACGATCAGCTGATCGAACTCCACTCCTCTGCGGTCTAGATACTTTCGGTACAGGACCCCACCTCTTTCCACAAAGCGAGCATTTTTCTTGGCGATACCTTCCTTGACAATGCAGCGTATGTTTTCTAGGCTGCCATCCTTCTTTTGCTCGGCTATCAAAGCCGCCCGGCTGACTTTTAGCAACCTATTAAGTCCGTCTGACGTAGGCGCGATGAGCAAATCTGCAGATAGCTCTTCTAACTTTCCCGCATCGGGAATTTCCTCTCCAGTATCTGGTGCCTTTAACGCTACAGGCTCAATTTTATTCAGTTCGGACGTGCTCTGAATATCAGCTTGCTGCACCTCTGACCCTTTCTCATTGTTCGACAACGTCGGCCCCGCAACTACCGCCTTTGCAGCGAGCTCCCGAACCTTCGATCTGGTTAAGGCCTGAACGCTAGCCTCACCAAACAAAAGCCCCTTCTCGCGCAGGAGGTGATCGGACCTGTTCGAAAATAGGTACGGGTACTGGGGGGGCAGCATAGATGACACTGCCGCCTCCGTCTCAAGTGCTCCGAAAGGTCCTTCAATAAGCACTTTTGCTACGGGCAGACACACGCTATGAGCTTCCACGGCTTGCTTGATCCATGCACACTCGCCCGTGAACATATCGGGTTCTACGTAAGAGGGGTGAACTACATCCATCGTAGCTGCGGAATCGCGAAGCACTCGGCACTCTTTCCCGTTCACGAGGAGGTCTCGCATGTAAGGCTCGAGAAGCTTCATGTTCTCGTCAGTGCTGCATAATGACAAAAACACGACTTTTGTTTTTGTTTCTGGACACTGCGCCGAAAAGTGACCCGGCTTCTGGCACGTATAACAAACGCGCGCTTGCCTCGTCTCGAACCGCTTTCTGCGTTCGCCTTCGGTTGCCGCCGTCTCCTTACGTTCGGTCGGACTGCTTTCACTCGCATCCGCACTACGTGTGTCCCCCTTTGCTCTCATGGGCGTGAACTTTGGCCTCTCAAACTTGGAGCCAAATTCACCCTTTTGACCGTCCTTAGCTCCGCGAGCCCGACGCGTCACAAACTCCTCGGCTAGCTCAGCGGCTCGAGCCACCGTACTAACGTCTGGCCTATCCAAGACCCAGTACCGCACGTTCTCAGGTAACCGACTATAAAACTGTTCTAGCCCGAAACACTGCAGAACTTTCTCGTGGTCACCAAACGCTTTCTCTTCTTTGAGCCACTCCTCCATGTTTGACATAAGCCTGTACGCAAACTCTGTATATGACTCACTTCTGCCTTTCTCGTTTTCCCGAAACTTCCGACGGAAAGCCTCCGCTGACAGCCTGTACTTTTTTAGCAGACTCGATTTCACTTTGTCGAAATCCTCTGCCTCCTCTCTATTCAAGCGAGCGACTACGTCGGCCGCCTCGCCGGGTAACAAAGTGAGCAAGCGCTGTGGCCACGTTTCCCGAGAGAACCCCTGCTTCTCGCACGTTCGCTCAAAGTTAACCAGGAACAAACCAATGTCCTCTCCAAGCTTAAACGGCCGCATCAGGTCAGTCATTTTGAACAATACTCGTTCTCCTGCACCGTGTGCCTGACTTCCATTACGAGCGCGTTCCATCTCTACCTCGAGACGCTTCATTTCCAAAGCGTGTTCGCGCTCTTCTTTTTCTTTCTGTTCTTTTCGTTCACGCTCATCTTTCTCTTTCTGTTCTTTAAGTTCACGCTCCTGTCTCTCTTTCTGTTCTTGTAAGTTCGCGCTCCTGTCTTTTTGCCGTCTCCCTCTCCTCAATGGTCTCAAGGCATTCCGACAGCTCGTCATCCTCAGCTTCTAACTCAAGAATAGCCCTTAGCAGTTCTGGTTTTCTGAGTTTGTCTGAGACATCCAGACCCAACTCTCTTGCAAGCTCCAGCAATTTCGGTTTGCGCAACGACTTCAAATCCATGGCTGCTCTGAATGCTGCTTTCTCTACTGCCTACTATTGTCTTGCCGCAAACTAACCCGGCAGCAACGACAACCACAATTACCAGCTCTGTTTCTGACACTAACAAAAGCCTGGCAAAACTCAGTAGAAGAAAGTCCCGCACTCACCAAACCTCGCAGCCAAGAATTCAGCGCAGTCGTTCCGCTGCAGGCAACCAGTCATCACACAGGGCTCGTTGCACTGCTCCCGGATGGTCGTTGTGCTGCTCAGCATACAGTCAACCGCATCTCTTCGCTGCTGGCCTCCGTTGTCGCGATCTCACCGCTGGCAACCAGCTGTTAGTATCGCACCGCTGGCACGAGTTGTTGGAACCTCAGTGCTGACACCCGTTGTTGCAAACAGGTCGCAAGCCCCAAGGGTAGCGTTGGCCTGGCGGCCTGGGGCACTGGAAGCATCCGAAGGTCCCGGCAAAGCATGAGTCGACTGGTAACAGAACAACTGGTTTATTCTAACATCGCAAAAGAGCGGGCGGTCAGGTCGACCGAAGTGAGAGACGGGAGAGCACGTAACTCGACAGAAGAAATCGGAGCCTCTCTCTTGGCGTCCGGGGGCAGCTGCTCTTATACTTTCGCAGTTGAGGGCAAGAAGGAAGGCCTCGTGACGAGACCACGTGACGGCGGGTACGGACAGACTGAGAGACACGTTGAGACGAGTGTAGTGACGCATCGCCAAGCTGGCGCCTGTCAGACCTCCTCGCTTCACACTTGGGGAGCTCCTCTCCCCGGCTGCCGCGCTTTGACAAGCGTGGGCACACACACACACACGCACACACGAAGACACGTGGCACTGAAACACGCCTGGACGCGCTTGGCGGGGAGACTGCGGGAGCTCCGAACGGGCCAAAATGTCCGCCGCTTTGAACGAAGCTCCGGCGTCCGTTGCATCCGCGCCGGCTATACCGCGCGTTGTAGGCGAAACGTAACAGGCCCCTACACCTTCGGAAATAACGCGCGAAACATCCTCTTCCGCCGCGAACTTGGAAATCTGCCTCACCATTGAAAGCATCTCTTCCGGTGGTTTACTAGACTCCACCGCGAACTTAGGTCCCAACGCCAAAACGTTATGGATGTGTTCTGGTAGGCCCAAGTTTTCCGGCGAGTGAACAGTGTTTCCAGGAGTCGGTCTTCTCCCGGAACAACGGCCACGAAGTTCACGCAACTGGCACTGCCATAAGCACTCGGTTTTCTGGTCAGCGAAGCGTAGAAATTTCCGCACTGTCAGACCCAGCGAAGAAGGTTCCGTAGAAACCTTTAGCTGAGTAGAGAGCACCTGGCGGTAGAGCCGAGCCTGCCTGTGCAACTCGGATTTGCCTGTGCAACTCGGTTGTTTATTGTTTTCCACTCAAGTGCGGAAAACGTTACGTTGGTCAAACTGGCCGATGCCTGAATGACAGGCTGCGCGAACACGGTTACAATGCCAAGAATTGTATTACAGCTGGGGGGTTTCTTGCGCAGCATTGCAAAACGTGTGGCTGCGGACCTGTCTTAGAGGAATGCGTCATTCTTGGTCGCAGTCGTAATCAGCTCACAAGAGAAATCATCGAAGCAAAGGCTATCATTGGTCTGGGCCATGCATGTGTAAGCTCACCTTCATTATCATTATCAAGCAATTAATTGGCGTATCTCCGACTGCAGCCACAGGCTGTCTGAATATGTTACCACTTGGTTAGTATCGGTTTTGTTGCTTGGTTTCCTTGTTATCTCTTGATGTCATATGGTTTGCCGAGTGTATAAGTAGTCTTGTGTCACGAAATAAACCATCAGTTGGAAGTTAGCGCTCACTCTGTTTTCCGTTCCCTTTGATTACCCCTACCTCCTTCCTTTTTTGCTCTTCCTGAGCTGCGCTACAAGCCTAAAACAGTCATGACATACCAACTCGCCCAAACTGCCACGCTTTTGACTTTCTGGTTGGCCGACTTGAGCCGTAGCTTCCACTAAATTTGCTTCACTAATTTGTGGCACACTATAAATATTTAGTTAAGGGCGCATCGGTGTAATTATTCACGCACACGATCGTCAGGGCGTATTGTACACACTGAGCTGCCTGTTTAAAATGGCTAAACCTGGTGAGGGGCCCTTTAAAGCTGACGTTAACGTAAGCAGCCCGCATATGCGGGCCACAAATTTTTGAGAGTGATTTCTCCACAGCAACTGTCCTTGTGGCAAGGAGCCCACTTGTGAGATTGTTTGCCTCGATAGCCGGCATTCCTAGAAACAGCTACAGGCGCGGGAAGCGCGTGGAGAGGCAGCCGTTGGGCCCCGCTCCAACGGCAGAGTACTGCGCGCCTCGCGCAGATATAGAGCGTTTTCCCGGCCTTGAGCAGAACCGAACCGACGTAGTACGTCTGAACTTGCGCAGCAGGGACATGCGAAACAGCGCCCATCGAGGAAAACGCTCGTAAGACAATGCGGCGAAAGCAGTGTGGCGTTTGGAAAACAAGAGCGAATAATTTCGGACGCGTTCTCGCATTTGTGTTTTCCAAAGCACGACTGATTAGCTGTGCAGACCACTTCTGTCCCAGACAAAATTAAGGGAAAAACAACACGCCGCATAAGAAAAGACCACCAAAGGACACCTCAAAATTTCAGTTTTAAAGCAAAGCATCTCTTTTACGTTATCTAAATGCGTAATGCTTTTTCAGTAGCAGTTTATTGATATGTATGATATATAAAGTAGTATCGTAGCTCGAAAAACTAGCAAATTTGTTAACAGTTGCAGTCCAGTCTATGTACACATGACGAATAGAGGTTGTCATTGCCAGCCTTGCTGGTGGCCCACCACGGCACCCGTGCTGTTAGAGGTCACGGGCAGGGAAAACCAGTCGGGAATGTGGTTCCAGTGAAAGATGAAGTTCCCGAGCGTGCTCACTGTAAGTATGGTCGCCACGATGCTGACCAGTTTGAGCGCGAGACCGCAGAACACCTGCAAGAGACGCGCCAGGCCATAAACTCGAGGTTGATCTCGCGACTGGCAACAGATCAAAAATTGTTAAGCGTCAACGTAGGTACTGCATATGACAGGCTGGACAGTGTTATAGTAATTAAAAAAGAGTATAACTGTACTCAGCTATTCAAAATTATCACTTGATTTTCAAGCTCATGAAGGTTCGTTGATCGAAGCAAACATGAGAGACACGGTCTTCGGGAGCCGGTAGATTAAATCTAGCCACAAAAGTATAAAACAATATTTGCTGTTGACGACATCTTGTGACGAAGGGTTCAAAACTCTTATTACATCTCATGCCTCACATTTATGTGGGCACTTATTTGCAGGCGAGGGTGTTTTAGTTTTGCACACCCAAACTTGGGGCGCGCGAATCGCCGGGTGTACAAGAATAGGAAAAAAAAAAAAAACAGAAAAGAACGCAAGCAAAGCATGTGGCTTTATAAGCCCGCAAAGACGCTTTGGGTGCGCAATTTCGGAAACTGCCTAATTTCGTTTCATTCATTTCAGTTCACTTATTATTACTCTTATCCCTGTTGGGCTATTACAGGATTGGAGACGAGGCATCAGAGTGCAGCCATCATCGTTCGTGCACCGTTAAAGAAATTCAAATTGCTGGTACACGACTCGCACAATGCTAGGGTAAACAAAGAGCAAAGTAGTAGTAGTAGTAGTAGTAGTAGTAGTAGTAGTAGTAGTAGTAGTAGTAGTAGTAGTAGTAGTAGTAGTAGTAGTAGCAGCAGTAGTAGTAGTAGTATCAGCAGTAATAATAATAATAAAGAGGCTCAAATAAAGTCGGAGACAGAAATAAGAACGATCAGTATTGAGTGCACCCTTAAAGTTTGCACCTGTAGGGGCTCATCCCACAACAATAATCGTCCTCTCCCTTGCTTGCGTTTCCTTTCTTGGAAACTCGGCGCTGGCTACTTTCCTGTCGAGAATACTGAGTCACGCTGATAACGTGCAAGCGGTTGGTGACTTGGAAGTACCGGGCTTGCAGCGTTAAGAAAGGAAATGCCGGCAAGACAAATGAATATTCTTGTGGGTCAAGATAAGCCACTAAGGGTGTAAATTCTTCTTTAAGAGTGTGGATTACTAAAGACACAGCACTCCCTTACAGGTATGTCACAAAAGTAAGGAATAGAATAACCAAGTTTTGAGCATGGTGTACTCTACAGCATACTCTACAGAACAGTACGCTCGCAGCAACATCCTCTAGATAGAGGGAGGGTTACGAATCTATCGCGCTAACAACGTGCAGCATGACATCATGTAAGAAGTTAAGCACTGACTTGATTTCAAACGGGGATTCTGGATGTTCTTTCTAGGTGAAGGGACAACTCATTCGACTCAACGTACAGGCTCTGAATAGTTCTGAAGGCCCCTGTGGATACCAAGGTGGTGGACGGGATCCAGCGCCTAAAGTGCGCTCGGCGCGGCAGAGTGATATAGCGTGGAACCGTAATCCAAACGTGATCGAACAAGGCTCCTGTAGAGGATTAATAAACACGTCCCCATGTCGTATGTCAATAAGTTCGTTGTCTTTAGGCATTTCGCCTTGAGATATTTGATATGTGGAATGAAGGTGAAACTTGTGCTCCTTGCTTACAGGTATTCGTTGCCCAGACACTTCTATACTGGGATCTCGAACCAGTCCTCGCTTTCTTGTGAAAAGAACACAGGCAATTTTCTGGGGGTTGAGTTGAAATCCGTTTTTTTCTGCCCATTTAGACACTTTGTTTAGTCCTTGCTGTACCTGTAGTTCGCAAACTATGAGGTTACAAGATTTGAAGCCCAATTGCACGTTGTCTACACATAGACAGAACACATAAGGGCTGGAGGCACCGGTGCACGGCGCGAGGTCGTCGTAACAATGAAGAGCGTGCAGCTGAGCACATCTCCTTGAGGTGCACCAGTTTCTTATGTAAATGGACGGGGCATTATATTGCCGATTCTGACTTGGAATGTACGGTTGGACAGGTAGTTTTTTTTATAGCGTCAAGCATATATCCTCGAATGTCTATGTGTGACAGGTCTCGTAATATACCATACCACCATGTCATGTCGTATGCCTTTACCATATGAACGAGAACAAAGGGTGTTAACCAAGAGCCCGATTTTTATTAATCGTATCATTAAAGGTGGATGAAAAAACAACTTGCGGCAGGTGGGGAACGATCCCACGTCTTCGCATTACGCGTGCGATGCTCTACCAATTCAGCCACCGCGACGCCGTTTTCCCATCCACTTTCCGGGGTTTATGTGTTAGTGCTACAACTAACCCTGGGAGTGTTAGCCCGCGCCACCACTCACAAACCTTGGCGCCGGATGTGGGAAATCCTTTCTGCCGCAGGCGTCACGAGTACGCGATCTTTTTGGGTGAAAGCAACTGGTCAATAAACGGCGCCGCGGCAGCTCAATTGGTAGAGCATCGCACGCGTAATGCAAAGACGTGGAATCGTTGCCCACCTTCGGCAAGTTGTTTTTTCATCCATTTTCATTGCCGTTATTTTTTCATTTCTTAATTGAGTCACTAACTACAAGTAATTTTCCTTCGTGTCATTGTTTCTTGGCTTCTTAATATATAATAAATAAAAATCGGGCTCCTTGGTTCATATGCCCATCTTCTTTCTTACGTTATTTATTTCTCACTTCTGCATTCCAAAAACCCACACCTCTCTTCATCGAATTAAATACAGCAAAACTCGGTAACATTTCTTTCACTTATGTCAGAACCTAGATTGGAGCATTGTTCACAGGCAAGATAACCCTGATGGACCTTATAACACTTTTCGACGGCTGCTGCGTGCTAGTCATGACGCAGCATTACCACTTCAGAAGTTCTCACGTGGTAGAAATAAGAAAAAATGCACAAAGCCTTGGATAAATTCTGATGTTTACCGGAATATTGAAATAAAGAATAAGTTGTACCACAATTTCATTCACCTGCGAGAGGGAGACGCGTTCACCAAATACAAGATATATAGAAACACTTTAACTTCAGACATAAAGAAGGCTAAAACTGACTACTATGAAAAGGGAAAACATGGGGAAGGCGGAAGTTGGAAATTCAAGACGATTAGCAAAACGAGATCAAGGCGAAAGCGGCAGCCAGCGTTTCGACAAGTGGACATGCCTTTTTCAAGGCGACGTAGGCTTTCCTCGGTACAGTATATGAAGGTAGGGTTCTTCTAATGGGAGAAAAGGTAAAGCGGGTGGATGTGGCAACGAGGGAAGGTGTGTTAACGGCGAAGGTGTAGAATTGATACTAATAGGTGTAATTGATACTTGATAGCGAGGGAAGTTCTCAGTGTTTCCGCCAAAAATTTGACTACATTGGTGCACCGTCGCTTATGGGGGCGATCAGGGAGTTTGGGGAAGGAGGTAGCCATAAATATACATGGGAATTTCGGCAGTAACTCCAGCCACCCACCATGGAGCCCAAGACCACCGCCAGTCCTAGAAAATACAAGTCCTGCTGACGCCAACTGTACGTTTCCTCTATAAACCAATATGTACAGCCAAGGTTGGTTATTTCCGCAAGGTTAACCCTTGCTGCCAGGAAGATCGGAAGCAGAAAGAAGTTAAAGATAGGAATGGTTGTAAGTAAGAAAGACGAAGATATTGATATTGAAGCAGCGCACTTACATCTGACACGTACGCGTACACAAAGAAAGGACATACACAGGCGCTGGACTGCAACTACGAAACTGCTACTAAGAAAGACGAAGGTTCGAGAGAGATGTTGGAGAAAGTTGGAAAAGGCAGCTACCGATTTTCCCCGGGCGGGGCAGTCTGGGGGTGCCGTCTACGCGCAGCTGAAGCCAAAGAGGTTTGTCGCCTCTGCCGAGGGGCCTTAAAGGTCCAAACACTCAGCATCGGCTCAACCCCCAGGATTCACTTTTCCCCGGACACAGCTAAACCACGTATGGTTAAACACGGGAGGATGCAACCCTCATGGGCTCGGGTACGTGGTGTCGCAACACACAAAACGCCCGCTGACGCAGACGCCCCTGCGGGGAACCGTTTTAGGGACCCTTTAAACAAAACTGAAGGACAGGGTAATTATACTCACTCACCATGTGCATTCAAAAAATAAATATAGGCTCTACTGCTGACAGCACACCACATAACTATTTTTTTCATTAGGCTGAAAAGCTCTGATGTTGCATGACGGATCTGCATTTTTCTGCTAAGTGCTGTTAGAATCGCACCGCTGGCACGAGTTGTTGGAACCTCAGTGCTGACACCCGTTGTTGCAAATGGGCCGCAAGCCCCAAGGGTAGCGTTGGCCTGGCGGCCTGGGGCACTGGAAGCATCCGAAGGTCCCGGCAAAGCATGAGTAGACTGGTAACAGAACAACTTGTTTATTCTAGCATCGCAAAAGAGCGGGCGGTCAGGTCGACCGAAGTGGAGAGACGGGAGAGCACGTAACTCAACGGAAGAAATCGGAGCCTCTCTTGGCGTCCGGGGGCAGCTGCTCTTATACTTTCGCAGTTGAGGGCAAGAAGGAAGGCCTCGTGACGAGACCACGTGACGGCGGGTACGGACAGACTGAGAGACACGTTGAGACGAGTGTAGTGACGCATCGCCAAGCTGGCGCCTGTCAGACCTCCTCGCTTCACACTTGGGGAGCTCCTCTCCCCGGCTGCCGCGCTTTGACAAGCGTGGGCACACACACACACACGCACACACGAAGACACGTGGCACTGAAACACGCCTGGACGCGCTTGGCGGGGAGACTGCGGGAGCTCCGAACGGGCCAAAATGTCCGCCGCTTTGAACGAAGCTCCGGCGTCCGTTGCATCCGCGCCGGCTATACCGCGCGTTGTAGGCGAAACGTAACAGACCGCCCCGCCGGGGGAAGGAGATCCCGATGGTCAGGGGACTGCATCCGCTGTCCGGAGGGATGTCGCTCGATGATGCTCATAACCGAAGTCGGGCGTCCTTCGGCGTTTCTTGAGCGCAGCGCACAGAGAAGGCCTCGTTCTCTCGTTCAGGTTCACCCAGGACACTGCAAAGTGACTTCGGGAGAGTTGACATTTTTGTTCTCATTCCCGGCAAGCGTTAGAACTACGCCGAAACTCAACCGCTCAGTCAGCAAGCACGGCACAACCCTCACTAAGCCCTGCCAGGCTCTTTCCCCTTTTATACTACTGCCTAGTTCCTTACAGTAGTTTAGCAGCACTCAGAACACGTCCACAAATTGGAAAATTGCACGAGAAAGCACATCATCACTTTGAAACACTACACAAAAGCAATATGTTAAAAATCCTGCCTCAGGAAGAAAAACATCAGTAACAAACAATTTTGAGGCTGATTCCCACGTTAGGGGCTTCGACTTAAGCCATCGGCGTTACCGTTGAGACTCCCCTTTTTGTAACGCACCTCAAAGGAATATTGTTGCAAAGCGAGGCTCCAGCGCAGGAGGCGGCCATTTTTGGGAGAGATGGTCTGCAGCCATTGGAGAGGGCAGTGATCCGTCTCAATGATAAACCTCGAGCCGGCTAGGTAGCATGACAACTTCTGAACGGCCCACACGATACACGCACACTCTTTCTCGGTGGCGCTGTACGCCTGCTCACGACTGGTCAGCTTACGACTAGCATACAGGACGGGGTGTTCTACTTCTCCATTTTCCCGTTGGCACAGTACAACGCCCATGCCTCGCTCACTAGCATCACACTGAACAACGAACCCTTTTGTGTAGTCGGGCGATCGTAGCACAGGCTGGCTTGTTAGGGCGCTCTTTAGGGCGCTAAAAGCTCTTTCCTTCGTCTCATCCCAGACGACTGTTGCGGCTCTGTCTTTCTTAGAGCATCCGTCAAGGGAGCCGCGATATCAGAGTACCTGGGGATGTACCTCTGATAGTAGCCGGCGACACCTAAGAACGACCGAATATCGGTCTTCGTGCGCGGTTGCGGGAAGTCTCGCACAGCGGCCACCTTTATTTCAGAGGGGCGGCGACGACCCCGACCAATCACGTGACCGAGGTAGACAACCTCGGCCTGTGCTAACTGGCACTTGGGAGCCTTGACTGTCAAGCCCGCATCGCGCAGGCGGGTTAGCACTGCCCGCAAGTGGGCCATATGCTCAGGCCAGGATGCGGAGAATATCGCTACGTCGTCTAGATACGGTAAAGCGAATTCTTGCTGTCCCCGCAACACTTTATCCATGAGGCTTGAAAAGCAGTATGGCGCGTTCTTCAAACCAAAACTCAAAACTTTAGGACGGAATGTCCCCATTGGTGAAATGAACGCCGCATACCTACTAGCCTCTTCTGTAAGTGGAACCTGCCAATAACCCCTGACAAGATCTAGGGTGGAAATAAACTGAGCGCTACTCACTCTCTCAAGGCGCTCCTCGATGTTAGGGATCGGATAAATTTGATCCTTAGTGATGGAATTAAGCCTGCGGTAGTCGACGCAAGGACGAGGTTCCTTGCTTGGTACCTCAACTAATATCAAAGGGGAGGTATAATCACTCTCACCCGCCTCAATAACACCGAGCTGTAGCATTTTCTTTACCTCAGCCTCCATAATATCGCTCTGGCGGGGTGACACCCGGTACGCCTTGGATCGTACTGGCTCTGGGGAGGTAAGTTCTATGTCATGAGTAAGGACAGAAGTCCTACCAGGCCTCTCAGAGAACAGACCTTGAAACTCTTGTAAGAGCTGGTGTAGTTCGGTTTTCTGCTCAGGCGACAGCGATGCTTTACTGATTAAGTCACTAATGACTTGATCGGTGTCTTTCCTGTTCGTTACTGAGCCTAGTCCCGGAAGCTCGACCGGTAGCTCTTCGGGAGCGTTTACCATCATACATACTACTGCTTCCCGTTGCTTATAGGGTTTGAGCAGATTACAGTGGTAAACTTGCTGTGCTTTCCGTTTTCCTGGCAGACTGACCACGTAGTTAACGTCCGACAGTTTTTGAACAATCCGTGCTGGGCCCTCCCACTGCACGTCGAGTTTGTTCTTTAGCGACGTGCGCAATATCATGACCTCATCGCCCACCTCAAAACGACGGGCCCTGGCTGTCCGATCATAATAAACCTTGGCCCTCTGCTGGGCCTTTGCCATTGCTTCACCTGACAACTCCTGTGCCCTTCTTAAGCGTTCGAGGAGCTTAAGCACGTACTCCACCACGACTGGGTCGTCGCCCCTGCCTTCCCACGATTCTCGAAGCATGCGAAGCGGAGACCGCAGCGAGCGACCGTACACCAGCTCAGCTGGCGAAAACCCCGTGGCCGCATGCGGCGCGGTACGTAATGCAAACATCACCCCAGGCAGACACAGCTCCCAGTCAGTTTGATGTTCAAAACACAATGCTCTCAACACGCGCTTCATGACGGAGTGGAGCTTCTCAACGGAATTCGACTGGGGGTGGTGCACTGAGCTGTGTAACAGCTTTACCCCGCACCTTTCGAGAAAGGCTGTCGTCAAAGCGCTCGTAAACACCGTGCCCTGATCTGACTGGATTTCCGCAGGAAAACCAACTCGCGCAAATATGGACAGTAGTGCATTGACTATCTCAACTGAGCTTAGTTCTTTAAGCGGCACTGCTTCAGGGAACTTTGTCGCTGGGCAGATCACAGTCAAAATGTGTCTGTACCCCGTGGCTGTTACCGGCAGAGGTCCCACTGTATCAATAACGAGCCGTCTGAAAGGCTCCGTAATGATAGGTACCAACTTCAACGGCGCCCTCGATTTGTCCCCTGGTTTGCCCACCCGCTGACAGGTGTCGCATGTCTTCACAAAGTGGTCTGCGTCCCGAAAACACCCTGGCCAATAGTACTCTTGCAAGAGACGGTCCTTAGTTTTCTTAACTCCTAGGTGTCCGGACCACGAACCCCCATGCGACAAGCGCAACAGATCCTGACGGTAGCACTGAGGTACGATCAGCTGATCGAACTCCACTCCTCTGCGGTCTAGATACTTTCGGTACAGGACCCCACCTCTTTCCACAAAGCGAGCATTTTTCTTGGCGATACCTTCCTTGACAATGCAGCGTATGTTTTCTAGGCTGCCATCCTTGTTTTGCTCGGCTATCAAAGCCGACCGGCTGACTTTTAGCAACCTATTAAGTCCGTCTGACGTAGGCGCGATGAGCAAATCTGCAGATAGCTCTTCTAACTTTCCCGCATCGGGAATTTCCTCTCCAGTATCTGGTGCCTTTAACGCTACAGGCTCAATTTTATTCAGTTCGGGCGTGCTCTGAATATCAGCTTGCTGCGCCTCTGACCCTTTCTCATCGTTCGACAACGTCGGCCCCGCAACTACCGCCTTTGCAGCGAGCTCCCGAACCTTCGATCTGGTTAAGGCCTGAACGCTAGCCTCACCAAACAAAAGCCCCTTCTCGCGCAGGAGGTGATCGGACCTGTTCGAAAATAGGTACGGGTACTGGGGGGGGGCAGCATAGATGACACTGCGGCCTCCGTCTCAAGCGCTCCGAAAGGTCCTTCAATAAGCACTTTTGCTACGGGCAGACACACGCTATGAGCTTCCACGGCTTGCTTGATCCATGCGCACTCGCCCGTGAACATATCGGGTTCTACGTAAGAGGGGTGAACTACATCCATCGTAGCTGCGGAATCGCGAAGCACTCGGCACTCTTTCCCGTTCACGAGGAGGTCTCGCATGTAAGGCTCGAGAAGCTTCATGTTCTCGTCAGTGCTGCATAATGACAAAAACACGACTTTTGTTTTTGTTTCTGGACACTGCGCCGAAAAGTGACCCGGCTTCTGACACGTATAACACACGCGCACTTGCCTCGTCTCGAACCGCTTTCTGCGTTCGGCTTCGGCTGCCGCCGTCTCCTTACGTTCGGTCGGACTGCTTTCACTCGCATCCGCACTACGTCTGTCCCCCTTTGCTCTCATGGGCGTGAACTTCGGCCTCTCAAACTTGGAGCCAAATTCACCCTTTTGTCCGTCCTTAGCTCCGCGAGCCCGACGCGTCACAAACTCCTCGGCTAGCTCAGCGGCTCGAGCCACCGTACTAACGTCTGGCCTATCCAAGACCCAGTACCGCACGTTCTCAGGTAACCGACTATAAAACTGTTCCAGCCCGAAACACTGCAGAACTTTGTCGTGGTCACCAAACGCTTTCTCTTCTTTGAGCCACTCCTGCATGTTTGACATTAGCCTGTAGGCAAACTCTGTATATGACTCACTTCTGCCTTTCTCATTTTCCCGAAACTTCCGACGGAACGCCTCCGCTGACAGCCTGTACTTTTTTAGCAGACTCGATTTCACTTGGTCGAAATCCTCTGCCTCCTCTCTCTTCAAGCGAGCGACTACGTCGGCCGCCTCGCCGGGTAACAAAGTGAGCAAGCGCTGTGGCCACGTTTCCCGAGAGAACCCCTGCTTCTCGCACGTTCGCTCAAAGTTAACCAGGAACAAACCAATGTCCTCTCCAAGCTTAAACGGCCGCATCAGGTCAGTCATTTTGAACGATACTCGTTCTCCTGCACCGTGTGCCTCACTTCCATTACGAGCGCGTTCCATCTCTACCTCGAGACGCTTCATTTCCAAAGCGTGTTGACGGTCGCGCTCTTCTTTTTCTTTCTCTTTTTGTTCTTTTCGTTCGCGCTCATCTTTCTCTTTCTGTTCTGTACGTTCGCGCTCCTGTCTTTTTGCCGTCTCCCTCTCCTCAATGGTCTCAAGGCATTCCGACAGCTCGTCATCCTCAGCTTCTAACTCAAGAATAGCCCTTAGCAGTTCCGGTTTTCTGAGTTTGTCTGAGACATCCAGACCCAACTCTCTTGCAAGCTCCAGCAATTTCGGTTTGCGCAACGACTTCAAATCCATGGCTGCTCTGAATGCTGCTTTCTCTACTGCCTACTATTGTCTTGCCACAAACTAACCCGGCAGCAACGACAACCACAATTACCAGCTCTGTTTCTGACACTAACAAAAGCGTGGCAAAACTCAGAAGAAGAAAGTCCCGCACTCACCAAACCTCGCAGCCAAGAATTCAGCGCAGTCGTTCCGCTGCAGGCAACCAGTCATCACACAGGGCTCGTTGCACTGCTCCCGGATGGTCGTTGTGCTGCTCAGCATACAGTCAACCGCATATCTTCGCTGCTGGCCTCCGTTGTCGCGATCTCACCGCTGGCAACCAGCTGTTAGAATCGCACCGCTGGCACGAGTTGTTGGAACCTCAGTGCTGACACCCGTTGTTGCAAATGGGCCGCAAGCCCCAAGGGTAGCGTTGGCCTGGCGGCCTGGGGCACTGGAAGCATCCGAAGGTCCCGGCAAAGCATGAGTAGACTGGTAACAGAACAACTTGTTTATTCTAGCATCGCAAAAGAGCGGGCGGTCAGGTCGACCGAAGTGGAGAGACGGGAGAGCACGTAACTCAACGGAAGAAATCGGAGCCTCTCTTGGCGTCCGGGGGCAGCTGCTCTTATACTTTCGCAGTTGAGGGCAAGAAGGAAGGCCTCGTGACGAGACCACGTGACGGCGGGTACGGACAGACTGAGAGGCACGTTGAGACGAGTGTAGTGACGCATCGCCAAGCTGGCGCCTGTCAGACCTCCTCGCTTCACACTTGGGGAGCTCCTCTCCCCGGCTGCCGCGCTTTGACAAGCGTGGGCACACACACACACACGCACACACGAAGACACGTGGCACTGAAACACGCCTGGACGCGCTTGGCGGGGAGACTGCGGGAGCTCCGAACGGGCCAAAATGTCCGCCGCTTTGAAGGAAGCTCCGGCGTCCGTTGCATCCGCGCCGGCTATACCGCGCGTTGTAGGCGAAACGTAACAGACCTTTCTTCTATAATGAGTATTGGCCTGTTACTCTGCATTTTAATAATATTTACTGGCATACGAATTTGTGCCACTTTGGTACCTTTGCAATGAGTATACCTTTGCACTGCGCTCAGTTACTGGTTATATGAATATTGTTACGTAGGAAGATGCAGACGAAAAGCTATATACAAGTATATTTTTACAAGGCAATACGCCGCACTTGGCCAAGAGGCAACAGTACGCGCTAGCCTCTAATCGCCGTCGTCGTCTTCACCCTGCTCGCCTCGTGGTCATGGCAAATGCTGTTCTGTAGCACTACCCACGGCGGCAAAAGCGCCGTCCCGGAGCGACTAAACGCCGGACTCGGAAGCAGTGTAGTAGGCCTTGTGCCTACTGACGTGCACAACATCACTAGATGCCAGAGTAGAGGACGAGGTTGAACGCAAGGAGCAATTTCGTACGTCACAGGCGT
This sequence comes from Dermacentor andersoni, assembly GCF_023375885.2. Taxonomy (NCBI): domain Eukaryota; kingdom Metazoa; phylum Arthropoda; class Arachnida; order Ixodida; family Ixodidae; genus Dermacentor; species Dermacentor andersoni. The sequence goes on from NC_092818.1 coordinate 19,216,739, forward strand.
CACCTGGCAAAGCACGCGGTAGGGCCCTGTATATCACGAAAGGAGCTTCTCCGAAAGACCGACGTGACGAGAGGGCGACCACAGGAGCACGAGCGCACCGGGCGAAAACTGTACGTCACGGTGGCAGGCGTTGTACTGACGCTGCTGAGTGGTTTGCGAGGCCGTCAGTCGAGTACGGGCAAGCTGGTGTGCATGGTCCGCGAGGGCGATGGCGTCGCGCGCATACTCGCTTGTTGAGGTCGCAGCAGGAGGAAGTGCCGTGTCTAGGGGCAAGATCGGTTCGCGACCGTACAATAGAAAAAATGGAGAAAATCCGGCGGTGTCGTGCCGGGAAGAATTGTACGCAAATGTGGCGTAAGGAAGGGCAATGTCCCAGTCGTGGTGGTCCCAGACGGTGTTTCTGTATCTGCTCTCATAGACACTGGAGCGCATTTGTCGGTTATGAGCGCTGACCTTCTTAACCGGCTGAGGAAAATAATTACGCCCACCACGACGCCTGTTGTCCGTGTCGCCAATGGCGGAACAGCCCCCGTAATTGGTATGTGTGCCGCCCGCGTCTCCTTCGCCGATCGCTCAACAATCGTGCTATTCACAGTCATCGCCCACTGTCCCCACGGCATCATCCTCAGCTTAGACTTCCTCTCCGCACATTCTGCTCTCATCGATTGTTCCGCCAGTACTCTCCGCCTTGACCTGCCTGTTCTGGATCCTGCTGAACCACACCCCAGTCGCCTCAGTTCCGTCGACTTCGTTCGCTTGCCACCTTCGGCACTGACTTACGTTGACTTAGTGTCATCCCCACCAGTCCCCGACGGTCACTACACCACGGCTCCTATGCAAGACGTCCTCCTTACACACGGGATCACAGTACCTCACACAGTTTTATCTATTACGGCTAATTGCGTTTGCCTGCCAGTGGTCAATTTTGGCTTGACGACACAAGTGCTGCCACGCGGGATGTCTCTGGTCCAGCTTTGCTGATTCGAGGATCACTCAGTAGCATCTATTGCAGTAGACGACAATTCAGCAGATCCTCCTCTACCATCGCAGTCGGCAACTTGTACCATCGCCGACTTACAGAAAATTATTATCGCGCCCGACATGCCGTCCGAGCACGCTCGTGAGCTCTACCGCGTTCTGTTTTCCTACCACGATATTTTTGGCTTTAACGATTGTCCTTTGGCACAAACTACAGCTGTTAAACATCGCATTAATACCGGCGATGCCCCTCCTATTCATCGCCGCCCGTATCGAGTATAACCGGCTGAACGTCACATTATTCACGCCGAAGTTCGCAAAATGCTTGCTAAGAACATTATTGAACCGTCATGTAGTCCATGGGCGTCACCTGTTCTACTGGTAAAAAAGAAGGATGGATCATGGCGCTTTTGCGTGGATTATCGGCACCTTAACAGGGTTACCAAAAATGACGTGTATCCCCTACCTCGGATTGATGACGCCCTTGACTGCCTCCACGGTGCTCGCTATTTCTCCTCTATTGACCTTCGCTCCGGCTACTGGCAGATTGCCGTGGACGATCTCGACCGCGAGAAGACTGCCTTTGTAACAACCGACGGTCTTTATCAGTTCAAAGTGGTGCCGTTCGTTCTATGTAACGCTCCTGCCACTTTTGAACGCATGATGGACTCCCTTCTTCACGGTTTCAAATGGTCCACGTGCCTGTGCTGCTTGGACGACGTTACAGTATTCTCCCCAACGTTCGCTACGCACATCGAGCGCCTCTCAGTAGTCCTGGACGTTTTTCGGTGAGCCGGTCTGCAACTCAACGCATCGAAGTGCCAATTCGGCCATCGTCAGATTACCGTCCTTGGACATCTCGTTGACGCGAACGGAGTGCAACCGGACCCAGGCAAGATCCATGCTGTTACGCACTTCCCTGTTCCAAAGTGTGTCAAAGATGTGCGCAGCTTCATCGGCCCTTGCTCGTACTTCCGCCATTGCGTGAAAAATTTCGAAATTTCGCGGCCATAGCACGACCACTAACCGAGATTTTCAAAAAAGACGCCCCTTTCCAGTGGGGTGATAACGAGGCCTCTGCATTCTCGCTTCTGATCGACCTTCTCACAACGCCTCCCGTTCTGGTCCATTTCGATCCTTCTGCGCCTACCGAAGCCCGTACTCATGCCAGCGGTCACGGAATTGGCGCAGTTCTGGCACAACGCCAACGCGGCCATGACCGTGTTATCGCTTACGCCAGCAGTTTCCTCTCACCCGCGGAGTGCAACTATTCCATCACTGAGCGTGAGTGTCTGGCCCTAGTTTGGGCGGTTGCGAAGTTCCGCTCATACTTATATGGCCGCCCCTTTTCCTCTGTCACAGACCATCACGCGCTTTGCTGGTTATGCTCACTGAAAGATCCTACAGGAAGACTTGGTCGCTGGGCCTTACGCCTCCAAGAATATTCGCACTCTGTCACCCACAAATCTGGCCGACTACACAAGGACGCTGACTGCCTGTCTCGCTACTCGGTAGATGAGCCTGACGACGCCGACAGTAGTACCGCCAACGGCATTTTCTCTGTGTCTGTCTTCGCTAATATCGCCGATGAGCAGTATCGAGACCTATCGCTGCGAGTACTCATCGAGCGTCTGCGCTCTACACCTACCGACGTATCCGTATCCAGGGCGGCATTCTGTACCAAAGGAACTTCCTCCCTGACGGCCCTGATCTTCTTGCCGTGCCAAAACTTCTACGACAGACTGTGCTCTTTGAGATGCATGATGCACCCACTGCAGGACATCTTGGGGTAACCCGCACGTACGACCACGTCCGCCGCCGCTTCTATTGGCCTGGTCTCGCTCGCTCCGTCCGACGCTATGTTGCTGCCTGTGATCCCTGCCAGCGTCGGAAAACACCTCAGGTGCTACCTGCCGGTCATCTCCAGCCGATTACAGTCCCTGTGGAACCGTTCTTTCGTGTTGGATTAGACCTCCTTGGTCCCTTTCCCACGTCATCCTCTGGGAACAAATGGGTAGCCGTCGCAACTGATTACGCCACCCGATACGCTATCACGCGGGCTCTTCCTACCAGTTGCGCCACTGACATCGCGGACTTTCTCTTGGGTCACATTATATCACTTCATGACGCCCCGCGACAGCTGCTTTCTGACCGTGGTCGTAACTTCTTCTCGAAAGTTATCGCCGACATTGTGCGTTCCTGCTCCATTCAACACAATCTGACTACATCATACCATCCTCAAACGAATGGCCTGACAGAGCGGTTAAACCGATATGCTGTCCGATATGCTCTTACCGATATGCTGTCAAAGTACGTTTCCAAGGACCACCACGAATGGGACATTGCCCTTCCTTACGTCACAATTGCGTACAATTCTTCCCGGCACGACCACCGCCGGATTTTCTCCATTTTTTCTATTTTACGGTCGCGAACCGACCTTGCCCCTAGACACGGCACTATATTATCACGTACTAGTGTCGGTAAAGAACAGAGTAGCAATATTGTGAATGATGAAAGTAACTTTTATTGTGCGAACCTGTGCCCACAAAAACAGGCTACACTCAAAGCACGATAGCGGTGAACACAGTCAGCGATCGTCAAAATCTGCCGGTCAAGCGCGTCGGCTTTCACACATGAATCATTGACTGTTCCAGAGTAATCTCTTGTGCCCGCGTGTCTTCCAGAAAGTTCTACACGATTTGCGTCACATATGCATTCAGATTACAGAAGCTTCGGTGACAACAGCGAGCAGATAGAAACATCGATTACGTTCGAGAAACTTGCGATACATGCGGGCACGTCCCGCACTGAGCGATAACATTTGTTAGATGGTGAAAAGCGGTCACCGGAAAAATAGATATGTACACGTGTCAATATTTATTATTTAAAAATTTCTGCATAACTAGAACAGTAATAGTGGATTGTAGTTTCATTTTTCTTTGTTTATTTACTTCATTTTTCAATACTGTTTCAGTAGAACAGAGTTGTGATTACTATTGTCTTAAAACCGTTGGCTGAGTTGCATGTGGGAGTGGGGATATTTTTTTGAGACAAGCACGCCTTTAGTCCCGTTTCCCCTTGAACTTTCAAGGAAGTCAAATGCTCAATTACTGAATTCTGATTTTTTAATGCGTTAGCATTCTTAGGGTACTTAACGCATTTTCCATCTGCTAAATATCAATGTATGCTTCTTTCCAACCGTTTTTCCGCATACCTGTGTAAACTGCTGTCTATGGCCGAACGGGCAGCGCATCGGGCTGCTGTGTTGAGAGAACAGGGTTCGAAACGAACTATAGGAGCAACTTAGGTGACTGAGTATGTGGCAGTGCTCGCGTATGGTTATGTGTGGAGCGACACGGACAAAAGAACTAATTACGATGTATACACAAGAGCAGCGCGGCCAGGGAAACTGCTCGTGCAAAGCCCAAATGCCCGTCTTCACCCTCCCTTGCACCAGTCTCATGCTCGGCGGGTCTCTCGGGCGTCTGTTGCATGGCAACACTATGCATCGCTCTTCAAGTAGCCTCTTGCACGACAACACGGGCCATCACTGTAGTTGCGGGACTGGGCATGCTCCCCTGTTCAACGAAACTCCTTGACACCGACTTGGAGCACTGCGTGTGCGCCACTCGGTCTGTGTATGTCTTCAATGAACCTCTGTGATGCCAACTAGGGCCACTGGGTATCAGCCAGTAGTTGTGCGGCTCTTCAATGAACGTCTTTGACGCCAACTTGGGTGACTAAAGGTACAGTCGTGATCAACAGTCACGGTACAACCACAGATATCGGAAAAATTTCTGTTGTGAAGCGCAATTGTTAGAATTAACAACTGATTTGCATACTAACATGGAAGAGGACCTACAAACTGATTGTGTTTTTCTACACTATTCAAAAGCGTTTGACCTCGTAGCACATTGCCGTTTGATTTTGAAATTATCTGCTCTTAACTTACAATTTCTTACATTACCATTTATTCGCAATTTTCTTTTAATCGTCAGCACTTCACAGCAGCTAATAATTTTTCCTCTCCTCTTTCGCACGCTACTTCAGGTGTACCACAAGGCAACGTTCTTGGGCCATTACAATTTCTAATATACATTAATTTCTTACTTAAGATTTACTCACACGTGCGCATTCTTGCAGACGACTGCGTTCTTTATCGTTCCATCAAATGTGCCGATGATCATACAATCCTACAAAAAGAACTAGAACTTATTTCTCTTTGGCTAACACTTTGTTAATGAAGCTTAACCTTTCTAAATGTAAAATTACCTTTTAGCCACAAGCATATTCAATCAACGTTTCTTTATCACATAAGTAACATCACTATTTTGCATGACACTCAATATATATACCTTGGTGTTCACCTAACTTCGACTCTTTCATGGTCAACGCACATTGCATACATATGCGCCAATGTTTCGAGATCATTAGGGCACATAAGAGGCAAGTTGCATAATTCTACTAGAGACATTCGTAACTAGCTTATCTAACATTTGTTCGACCTCAGCTTGAATACGCCCCATCCGTCTGGTCTACCCATCAGAAATACTTGATCAAAAACTCGAATCTATTCAGAATAGAGCTGCGTGTTTTATTTCACGTTGTTATGACTATAACAAAAGCATAACACAAGCTCGACCTCTCACTACAGTTCTTGCATGATTGCTGTGATATAGTCATGCTATCATTAATTCATTAATATGTCCATAATGCAGCGCTATCAGTTCTGCCTCTTGAAGCTCCTCATTACAGGCCACACCGGCTGTACAATCAGTTCAATTTCATGCGCATCTACGGAAAGACTAATTCATTTAGCTATTCCACTCTTTCAAGAGCCATTTGCGTTTGGAACAATCATCCTAACGCCATCGCTTATGAGAGTAACCAGGAAAGTTTCCGGCATCTTCTAACGACGCATTTTTCCAACTCTACATAACCTAACGTGTTATCTTTTCTTGAGTTTCCCGTTATTATTGTGCTACTATCCCTTAAATACTGTTTTGTTATAGCCAAATATGTCCCGCTTGCTCTGTAATTCTATAGATTATATTTTACTTGGTGAAAGTTTTTTGTTCACTGACCTTTTGCGTTCAAAAGCACGCAGTTTGTCCTTTGTACAATTTTGACACCACATTACTGTATGTTAGCGCATTTCTCACTGTATATTTTGTATATGCGTGTGATCACATATGTATTCTAATTATTGTATAATCTTTGAGTGTACGCTCCCCCCTTACACAATGCCTCTAGGCCCGGGCCTGTAAGCTATCTTTAAATAAATAAATAAATAAATAAATAAATAAATAAATAAATAAATAAATAAATTGTAGTGGGTAATATGCATGTGGCACTGTGCGGACTGCCACCGCTGCGGCGCGAGACACGAGCTCGGGTTGTTGATGCAAAGCGCTAGGACTCGTGATCTAGAGCTACCTGCGATCCCTCGAACGAGCTGCAATAAACCCCATTTCATTTGGTGGAGGTGCGGGGTAAACTTGAAAACTGGAACTCCGAAGCCGGACGCTACCGACTGCTGCGACCATGCCTGACGAAACCACCCAGGAAGATTCACCACAGCCTCCGACGGTCATCGTTTCCGGTGCATTGCGCCAGCGTGATCCTGCCATCTTTAGCGGCACCGATGATCATGACGTGGAGGATTGGTTGTCATCTTATCAAGAGGCGAACCAGCATAACAAGTGGGAAGACGTCACCAAGTTGCACAACGTGCTGTTTTACTTAACCGGCGTCGCGAACCTCTGGTTCCGAAACCACGAACACGATTTCACAACGTGGAGCAGATTCAAGACAAGTTTCACAGAAGTGTTCGGGCGCCCCGCTGTGCGCAAGCTTCGCGCAGAACAACGCTTACGGGGGCGCGCGCAACATCACGGTGAAACGTTCACAAGTTACATCGAAGATGTCATTGACCTGTGTAAGCGCGTGAATCCGTCAATGGCGGAACAGGACAAGATAAAACACATTATGAAAGGCATTGATGAGGACGCATTTCAAATGTTGTTAGCGAAGGATCCGCGTACCGTGGCCGAAGTTATCAATTTGTGCCAAAGTTTTGACGAGCTACGGAAACAACGCATCTTAGCTCGGCGCCCACCGCCTACGGAAGATTCGTTAGCAGCATTGGTTATTGGCGACAACCACACAACTTTGCTGACGCAAATAAAAGAATTTGTGCGCGAGGAGGTCGCGCGACAGCTCTCGATTTTGCCGACCACGGAGAAGCCTTCTCAATATTTGGCTCCAGCGATCCGACAACTAATTCAAGAGCAAGTGACCGAAGCTCTTCCACCTCCGTGTCAGCCGGCTCCCGTGGCCGCGCCTCTGACGTATGCTGAAGTCGCTGCACGGGCGCCTCGTCTGCCGGGATTCTCTCCTCCGCCTTCAGCTCCTCTCCAGCCGGTGTTCTTTCATCCGCCTTCGCCTCGCCAGCAGGTGGCTCCCTTTTTCAGCGCACAGCAGCAAGGCACAAATCCTTGGCGCACTCCTGACAACCGCCCAATATGCTATGCCTGCGGTACACCGGGACATGTAGCGCGCTTCTGCCGCCGGCGCTTGCCGGCCTTCGTGGGCACCGCGCGACCACCCAGCTCCGGCTTCCGACCATACCGTATGCCTCAGCGACCACCACCGGAAGTCTACGCTGCTGATGACATACCAGCACCGCAGTCACCAGCTCTACAATACTCGTCGCTCGCCTTCCCCTCGTCGGCGCTCACTCTCACCCATGCGTCGTAGGCCCAGTGCCAGTACTACTGAGGCGGAAAACTGATTTCCGCAGTTCCTGAGGCACTAACTGCGTCATCGTCGGAACATCAAAGTCCTCGTATTTTCCCCGCTAACGTTATTGAAGTGTCTGTTGATGGCATCAAATGTCTTGCGCTCGTCGATACAGGTGCTGCTGTATCCGTGATTAGTGAGAAACTTTGCCGTGAATTACGGAAAGTGACCATGATGCCTCCGGTACTATTGCTTAGAACAGCCAGTGCACAACAAGTTCAGCCAGTCGCTATGTGCACTGCCAGGGTGCTGATTCGAGACATATTGTATTCGATTGATTTCTTTGTGCTAACTTGTTGCTCCCACGATGTGATTCTCGGTTGCGATTTTCTGTCGCGCCATCACGCCGTCATTGACTGTGCACGTGCTGAGGTTCAGTTCTCCGTTCTGTGCGATTTGTTATCTCACGACTTTCAAGTTCATGATGTTACCAGGATCTGTGTAGCTTCAGATACTGACCTTCCCCCTCACAGCGCGGTATTTGTCCCTCTTTCATGCGCATCGCTTGCCGAAGCGACGGTCATGTTTTCACCCGCTGCCGTCTTCATTCGCCGCCAGCCTATATTGTTGCCTTTCGCCCTCCTCACGGTTCACCATGGGGCTGCAGAAATACTGATTTCTAACCCAAATTCGTACACTTTGGCTTTGCACTGTGGCGAGACTATTGCTACCATCCAGACTGTGGACGCTGAAGTTATTGTTCCCGACGACGTGGATACTGCCAACGTAACAGCACTGGCATCCCATGTGCCATCTAACCGAGTATCACCGGATGTTTTTTGTCGCTCTATTGCCGATGACCTCGAGCCGACACAACGTGAGCGGCTTATTACTCTTTTAAATGATTTGCACGCCTCTTTTGACTGCAACCAAGCATCATTAGGCCGCACAAGTACCGTCTCCCACCACATTGATACGGGACATCACGCACCATTACGCCAGCGTCCGTACCGCGTGTCATCCACCGAGCGTCGTGTCATCGCCGAGCAAGTTGAAGACATGCTTGAACGTGGTGTTATCAAGCCATCCTGCAGCCCTTGGTCATCTCCTGCAGTACTCATTAAGAAAAAAGATGGCTCGATTCGTTTCTGTGTGGACTATCGTCGCCTCAATAAGATTACACGAAAAGATGTCTATCCTCTACCGCGCATAGATGACGCCCTGGATTGTCTTCATGGTGCCGAATTCTTTTCTTCTTTGGACTTGCGATCGGGCTATTGACAAGTGCCAGTGGATGAATCCGACCACTCGAAGACAGCTTTTATTACGCCTGATGGCCTGTATGCGTTTACAGTAATGCCATTCGGCCTCTGCAATGCACCCGCGACATTCGAAAGGATGATGGACAATATTCTACGAGGCCTCAAATGGAAGACGTACTTGTGTTATTTAGACGACGTGGTAGTTTTCTCCCCTGATTTTACCACTCACCTCTCTCGTCTACGCGAAGTCCTTACTTGCCTTACCACCGCCGGCCTTCAACTTAACTTGAAAAAGTGCCGCTTCGGAGCCCGCCAGCTGACCATACTTGGCCATGTCGTGTCCAAAGACGGCGTCCTTCCCGACCCTGACAAACTTCGTGCTGTCGCAGAATTTCCGCGGCCGACTACAGTGAAAGAGCTCCGAAGTGTTGTCGGTCTTTGCTCTTATTTTCGACGCTTTGTGCGCAATTTTGCCTGCATCATCGCTCCCCTGACGAAGCTCCTGGCTGGCCCTGGTGACCTTCGCGACTGGACTCCGGCATGTGACCAAGCCTTCACCACTTTGCGTCGTCGGCTTACCTCACCGCCTGTTCTACGCCACTACGACCCGAGTGCACCGACTGAAGTTCATACCGACGCCAGCGGCGTTGGTCTTGGAGCCGTCCTTGCACAACGGAAGCCTGGCTTTCCAGAATATGTGGTTGCATATGCGAGTCGTGCTCTCACGAAAGCAGAATCCAATTATTCTGTCACGGAAAAAGAATGTTTGGCTATAGTTTGGGCCTTAAACAAATTTCGCTCTTACTTGTATGGCCGTCCGTTCGACGTTGTGACAGACCACCACGCGCTCTGCTGGCTTGCGTCATTGAAAGACCCGTCGGGGCGTCTTGGACGTTGGGCTCTTCGGCTCCAAGAATTTGACATTCGCGTCATTTATCGATCCGGGCGCCAACATTCTGATGCAGATGCGCTCTCCCGTTCGCCCATGCGTTCCGACGAAACGCCACCTTCATCCATAGAGTGCCCGGTTGCTACGCTTGCTGTTACTGACATGCCGTCTGAACAGAGAAAAGATCCGTGGATTGTGTCTCTCATTCACATTCTTAGCAGTCCTTCAACGTCTAAATGCCCTCGAGCCCTTCGTCGCCAAGCCACCCACTTCGTGCTACGGGACGCCATCTTGTACCGCCGAAACTATCAGCCAGACGGTCGCAAATGGCTGCTAGTCATCCCTCGCCATTTGCGTTCCGACGTATGCACGTATTTCCATGCAGACCCACAACAAGCTCATGCGGGCGTCCTGAAAACCTACGAGCGGCTCCGCCAGCGGTACTACTGGCGCGGCATGTATTTTATGTCCGCAAATACATTCGGTCATGTGCAGCCTGTCAGCGACGCAAGACATCTTCTCATACGACAGGCCCTCTGCAACCTTTACCGTGTCCTGCACGTCCTTTTGATCGGGTTGGCATCGACCGTTATGGGCCTTTTCCATGCAGTGCTAACGGAAATCGTTGGATAGTTGTCGAAGTAGACCACCTCACAAGATATGCTGAAACTGCTGCACTTGCTTCGGCTGCTGCTCGCGACGTCGCCGCATTCATCTTACGGCATTTCGTCTTACGGCACGGCGCATCGCGAGAACTGCTCAGTGACCGAGGCCGTGTTTTGTACGAAGTTATTAATGAGCTACTCGCCGCGTGCCGCACTATTCACCGCACCACTACGGCGTATCACCCACAAACTAACGGTCTAACGGAACGATTCAACCGCACTCTTGGGGACATGCTCACCATGTATGTTGCGTCTGATCATTCCAATTGGGACGATGTCCTTCCTTTTGTGACGTACGCATACAATACCACCGTTCAGGCTACCACAGGCTTCTCACCATTTTTCCTTCTTTATGGGCATGAACCATCCACTACCCTCGACACTGTACTACCATATCACCCGGATGCCTCTGAATTCACCCTTCTTTCCGAAGTTGCTCGCCATGCTGAAGAGTGCCGCCAACTGGCTCGCTCGTTCACGTCGGATACCCAAGGAATCCACAAAGATCGCCACGACAACGATCAACCCACACAATCCTTCGCCGTGGACTCTCACGTCTGGCTTCGGCTGCCCTTCCAAGCTCCAGGCCTTAGCCCAAAGCTTGCTCCAAAATATCAAGGTCCGTACCGGATCGTCGCGTGTACTTCGCCTGTGCATTATGTGGTCGAACCGGTGACGCCATCTTCGGACAAACGCCGCCATGGCCGCGAGACCGTTCACGTCAGCCGCCTAAAGCCGTACCACGACCCCCTTATCGTATCATCACCTTAGGTCGCCAGGATGGCTCCTCTTCGCCGCGGGGGAAGTTGTAGTGTGTAATATGCATGTGGCACTGTGCGGACTGCCACCGCTGCGGCGCGAGACACGAGCTCGAGTTGTTGATGCAAAGCGCTAGGACTCGTGATCTAGAGCTACCTGCGATCCCTCGAACGAGCTGCAATAAACCCCATTTCAAAATAAATACATAAAGAGTTCGGAGAACAAAGGTGCCGCATTTTTTTTCGCAGCCTGCGCATTCCTGCTGAAATATAGAGCGCATGCGTACACGCTCATGTTTGGCCAATACGAAGTATTAAACCAATTCCAGCCTATGGAGCTGCGCTTCAATATATTTTATTATTTTTTTTTTGCTGGTGCCGGTGGTCCATAAACTTTTGATATCGACTGTACGTGCCACTGGGAATGTGCTGCCTCCAGAAGGACGAAAAGATCCCGTAAATTTCTGCGATGCTGAGCGGAATCGAATCCTCGTTACAAGTGCTCCTCAATGACAGCACCCCGACGCATTCGCAGGCTGCGCCACAAATTCACTCTTCCGCTTTTCAAAGAAGGCATTACAGGCCAACTCTTTAGGGAGCTGCGCTACGAATGCACTGGGTATAGTCCGGTCTTCAATGAACCTCTCGCCAACTTGGGTTACTGAGTGTGTGTCACTGAGCATGCGGCGAGCGAGAGAGCAATTCTCAGCGTTCGCAGGCACCGGCATGCGACGCTGCTCGTCTCAGAGGCCACGCACAGGCTTCGCGGCCGCATCGCCAGATGGCACCGAGTGCTCTTAGGGAAGCGCGAAAAAGGAGTCCCCGCTGCAGTAGACGCCTCATTCATAACCCGTTTCGACGGTGGTAGTACATTGTGTCGCTACATTGACTCAACGCTAAATGCATTACCGTCAATAGTAATCGTGAGATGGGTTTTTCCGATTCTTTAATCCGTTAGCATTCTTTGGGTACTTCACGCACTTTCCGGGGGCCATGTATCTATATATGTATGTTTGTATCTAACCGTTTTCCCACCTACCTCGGTCTATGGGCAGTGAGTGGTCGAATGGGTAGCGAATGGGCTGCTGTGCTAAAAAATTCTTAGGTCACGTTGTCGAAAGCGTTATATGGTAACATTACGTTGTGTACCCAGTGCGCCGAAGGCACTACTCTACGCCAAGCTTGCATTTGCTGAACGTAGGGGCTGAGAGAGAAGAGATTTCACATCTAACGTGGAGCCAAAATCTAAAGTTTCTCGCTTAATTACAAACGTTGGAAACAATCACTGACCTCTAGTTTCTTGCGTAAAATATACAAAAATCTACTTTTTTTTATTGCATGAAGTTTTTTGCAAGTCGGAGGAGGCTCAGGAAAGCTTAAAGAATCCATTTCTCCGGCGTGCCTATGATGAGCTTTGGACAGATTGCCGGAAGGGTCACTGCCGTAACTTCTTTTTAATGGGAACGAATCCAGGACATTTGCATTTTTGTAGGATGTCGTTCCACGTTAACTTTCTTAGATTTGTCGCTCGACCACCTCGGATTTGCTTGAAAAATCTCGCGGTTATATTCTATCTTGCTCACAGGTTTTTAGCAGTATACCCTTGCCGAATAATGTTTTTTCACGTGACTTGCTTCCAAAGTTCGCCCAAGTACGGGAATCACGGTTTTGCGACGAGGTTAATATGAAAATTGACTTGGGATGTAAAGCTGCACAACTTCGCTTGCTGAACCTACAAAGGTTCGTCGTCTTCAATGTGGTGTTACTTGGCAAAGCCTTCGGAAAAAGTGCTTGAAGAATCGCAAATTCTGACAACAATCTGCGAAATTGACCATATTTTACTAGAATGATTACTAGTGATCTGTTCATCATAATTATTTGATTGTCCTAGAGCTGTAGTGTACAGTGAAAAATCTTTTGCGCCAATTCTCTTGGCAGTGGGCATACGAAGCGTTGGACTAACTACAACGTGAATTTTCCCAACTGAGTGCTTGACTGTGTTGTCCATTCCCAAACGCCATTATAGATATAGTATTTCACGTCATCGCTGGAGCTTGAAGAAGTCGCAAGAGAGCATGTGCGATCTTTTACACGGCGTTATATGCTCCCTTCTGCGTGGAAGTGAGTAATTTTTGCCTCAGGTGTTCACAACAGCATTGTTGCGCATCCGGTGTGATTCGTTTACCGTATTCAGAAAGTGTATAACCTGTAACGCTCAAACACAGTTTCACGTGAAGAAAAAAACTGGAAAAAATTGTTGACAGTTACTTCTGGGTATGGATAGTACATTTATAGCAAAAAACAACACAGAGAATCTTTTTTTCTTCAAGTATAACTTTATTATTGTAGTAATAGTTAATTATTAATTGGCTTGCTAAACTATTCACCGCTGAAACTTTATATGATATGATACTTTTATTGAGACAATCCTCCAGGATGCTGGCGAAATGGGAAATGCCCGATAAAGCGCCCAGCTATTCCCGCATATATCGATACTCCTACATGTGAGTAATAAACTTCCCGTACGCATATGATGCATTGGCCATGAGCGGGTTTAAAGGGAGAAGTTAATTTTACACAAGAACGAGCGACATATGTTCCTACTGCTCACACTGTCAAGGCATTCGTCGAACGGAAAGGCGTGCGAAGGAGTTTGATGGCGTACCAGGTCCCATGGTCCGATCTCGAGACGGTCATACACGTACGCCATGGCGAATGATGATGTTGGCAACAGGAGGGTCGTGCTTGCAGCCACGGTCACCGGGATGCACAGGTACAGCGGGTTGCATGGCACCGCCGCGGCCTACGAGAGAACGACCTTTGAATGGCACTCGACGTCCCGCATAACTTTCACTTTGAATGCTACAAAAAAAAAAAAAAAAAAAAAAATGGCGGCACACTCATTTTATGGAGGTGACCGGCGATGTTAATGTGATTAGCAATTTTTCCTATGAAGGGCGTATAATCGTTGAGGATATGTTTTACATGTTATGGTGATTATTGCGATGAATATGATAATGAAATTAACCAGGTGTGACATGTGCACGTGTGGAGCGTTTATTAAATAATTTTATGTGCTGGATTTTAGTTTAAGTTCGATTAGCATTCCTGGGGTACTTCACGCACTTCACGTGCGTCCTGTCCAGTCTTGTCTGTCTGTAACCGTCTTCCAACTTGGGTTACTGGGTTGTCCGAGGCCAATGGTTAGAGCGTTTGGCTGCTGTGATGAAGGAACTAGGTTCGAAACCAATCGTCGGGCCAACTTAGGTGACGGATATGTAAAATTGGGTATGCGGCGCTCACGCGTTTCATACCAACTTGTTTTATTATTTATTTTTTATTTTTATTTATTACTTACGCATACTACTGTCACATCGTGAGACATCACATGAGTAGGTACAAGAAGAATGTACACAGGTAAAGGACCCTGATATAAAACTAAGGCCATTTACTTAGCATAATAAACTGACTATGTATACATTACACGTATTGAGCAAAAGAGGAAAGATAACTAACCTAATTCGCAGAGTATCCAAGGCGGTATGCGATGAAACAACGAAATATGATTAAAGTATTAGCGTCATGTATAACGTGCACATTGCTTGAGACTACGTCCACATCAAGTGTATAAAATGAAACAGGATCGTTATTGCAATGTGCATAGAATCATAAAACAACAAAACTAATGGGTTACATGGTCATGTAGCTTTTTTGCGAATTGATCCTCTGGAAGCTGCCTCAAAGCACCATTAAGGTGTCTTCCACAGTTAACCTGGTGCTGGAAGAAAAATTAAAATATAAACGTTCGAATGCGTCTGAAAACGAACAACGTTCACATTACGGCGCAATGTGCGTGCAGCAAGGTCAACGAGTGAAATTGGCGCTGCCATAACCGTGGAAAGAATGGACAATACAATGCATAGCGTAGTAAGGCGCTCGCCTATGTTCCAACGTCTGCCACAATAAAGAGTGTACGTGCAACGAAGGGAAGTTGCAGTCGTATCTGTTGAATGTGAACGTTATCGTTTTGCAAGCCACACTTGTATTGGCTCACAAGTTTTGGTGGCGTTTTCGTGTTCACGCAAAAAAAAGAGCCTGTTGCTCCCAGAGCAGAGCAGCTGCAGGAGTTGACAGCTGAGTCGGCGCCGGCACGTGAGCCAACGGAAACTTTTAGCGTGTCCAATATTCCGGCAAACGAGGGTGGTTTGGGCGGATTGCCGGATGGTCGGGGGCGTAAACGTGAGTGGCCGGAGTGGTGCAGCCACCTGGTGGAGTAGAGCCCAACCAGACAAATACACAGCTGAAATTGCAGTAATGTACTATATTCTGCTTCGTTGCTGGTGCAAATTTTCGGCAGCGGCGTGATTGTGAACACGATTACGCCGCTGTCGAAAATTTACACTAGCAGCTAACAATAGTAATTGGTTCTGTGTTTATGTGGTTGAGCTTCGCGCCCCCAGCTGGCGCCACCGATCTGGCCGCTCACGTTTCCGCCCCCGCTCATCCGGCAAACCACCCGCAGGTGTAGGTTTCCGCCGCCGCTTCCCTTAGCGGTCGCGCCCGCGTTCAGTTCGCGCTGAGCGCGAAACGTCTCTTGTTTGCGATGGCGCCTCTTCGGATGACCGGAAATTATTATTGTGTTGTTAACTGTCATGACAGCAACGTTAACACGAAAGGGTTGATGCCACCAGTGAAATTCTGCCGATTCAAAAGAAAATGGTACGAAAAAAGCAGGCGACAGACATGGATTACTTCGGTGCGCCGAGCGAAGTAAACAACTGGCAAACGAAGCGAGCTCGTTCATTGATCACTCCTGAGTGTATGACGGTTTTTATATGTAAGCCACATGAATTTAATAATTACTCGGTACATAATCCTTTTATTCATATAAAAACTTTAAGTTGTTCGACGAGCGCTTGTCCTGTCTTCTTTCTCGTGTTTCGTTTGTGTGTGCACTGCGCAAGAATGGAAACCACTTCTGTTGTATGCGCTAGCAGTGGCCGAAGTTCACGCGTATCGAGAAATTGAATATGTGCACGATGCATTGAACATGACCGGAGTTCATTCCCGCTTCACAACTGCACCGATCGATCGAGTTACTGGACGATACACGCCCGCGTCTTGGTCGCGCCGGCATTGCTGAAGCAGGAATGATTACTAATACTTTCAACTTCCGTCTCTTGAGCACTGTTAAAAAATGGCCAAGCTGTCTACATTGCTGCCTCTATTCCCTATTGTAGGGGACGTACTAGTTAAAGTTGTGTGCGCACTTGTGCTATGCGGCGATATATTTTGTTTATTTCCGCACAGTGTCGATGGAAGTCCGTTGTTGCCATCAGAGAGAACACGGATTTGTAGCAAACATATTGTGAGAAACTGCAAAAATGACTTTAGCTCGTATGTGCCGTATGTATGTGCCGCATCGTATTTGCTGACGATTATTCCGGCGGCACATTCGATGTCGTTTCCAATTACCTGCTCAGCGTCACTTACATGGTTAAGCAGACGCTGCCTTTTCGCCGCATAGCAGCCATAAAAATAATCGTCAAGCGTACCGATCTTCTTAAAGGCAAATAGAAGCGTGTACAGTCTGTTTCACACTTAGGGGAAAACTCGGAACATATTGCATCGCGAAGCGGCAAGCAATGGAGTCGTGCGGCGGCAGCAGCTCGAGCAGGCGCAGACGCTCGAGGGGCGGAGTCGTGATCTGCGTCGTCTGCTACGGCGGCGCGCGCTGGCCGCATTGTCGGGAAGCGCGCTACTGTCAGGGGCAGTGCACCGATTTCATCGGTACTGCGGGAACTGAGCTGATATTCTTTACTAAACGTTGTGCGTCGCCAAACTCTGAGCCTTCATTGGCGATAATGGAGTTCCACAAACTTGTTTTGACAGCATGCTTCGTTTGTTCTTTCGAAAGGCCGGGGTACTGAGCGCGTATGTGGTACCGTAATAAGCAGCGACAAGACGCACCAAGATGTGCGCGCAACGTGCTCAGTCTTTGTTCGACTCGAAATGAAAACAAAACACTCAACAATGATAACTATGGGGGTCGAACACGATGAAACAAACGGATACGATTAAAGGAATATTTTAGGTTAAGACAATGAGCTGGAAGTGATTTTTCGCGACAATCAGACAATTCCCCGCCGGCGGACAGGGTCTGTCTGCCGGCGGGGAATCGGACACGTCACGCTCGGAACTTCAGTTAGTATCTCGTCATGTCCCCAGAGGCAGCGATGACAGCGCTCATCCTGGAAGGCAGTGAAGTGTAGAATGACTTGATCAGGGATGTGTTCATTCGCAGCACGTCTCAGTCGCTGACGATGGTGGATCGAAGCCTATTCTCGGGTGACTGATAGAGGGGGTGGTGCGGCAGCGATACTTTCAACGAGCCCCAGACATTTTAAATGGTGTTGGCGCCCAGGGATTGACGCGGCCACTCCAAGAGAGTGACTGCGCGCTCTTCCAGCAGTTCTTGCACAACACGAGCAGTTAGAATATATAGTGGCCTTCCAGAAACGGGCCCTCAAGAATGTATGGAATCAGTAAGTCGTCTATGACTGCCCTGCAGCGATAAACTTATCTTCGACGTGTACAGTAGGCGTCGCACAACGCTTAGTAAAGAATACATGCTTATTTCACGCAGTAACGATGAGATAGGCGCTCTGCAACTGACAGTTGAACGTTTCCCGACATTGCGGCAAGCGCGCGCCCCTCAGCAGCTCGCGCAGGTGCTCGAGCACCTGCGCGAGCTGCTGCCGCCGCCTGATTCAAGCGCTCACCGCATCGCCATGCAATGCGCTCCGAGTTTTCCCCTAAATGTGAAACAGACTGTACATCGCCCTTCGAATGAAATGTACACGCGCACACACGTAGGCGCACACCGCGCGCAGCACGAAACGTGCCCAAACACGCGCAGTGCAGGAGGCAATCAAGGCGATGCGAACGAGAGGTGGGAGAAGGGTACCACACGCTAATAGAATTTTGCTTCGCATGCGGCGCTCTCAACGCCGGCGGCGCAGCAGCGCCGCTCTTGGTGCCGTTCTTGTACATTATCAAGGATTCTAGCTACATATAGGCACACTCTCACCCGACGCGCGCAACCAATCAGAACAGTTTCGCTTCCGCCGGGGAGGGAAAAAGCAGGAAAGGGCATCGCGCGCGCTGCGCCGGCATCGTTTCCGTTCAGTTAAGCCTCGGAAAACTGATGGGACGGCCACGCTTGTGCGTTCTCCCGAGCAACATGCAACCTTCGACGAGTAGCGACGAGAACTCGTCCGTAAAAGGGCTTGCCGTACAGTGTGCCTTGTGCCTTTTCCTTGTGCTTATAATTTCTTTGCTGCTATAGAGTTTCTCACTATAACCCCTAGAGGAAAATATGGTACCACCGCCTATAAGAGTTTCCTAAGAGGTGCTGTGTCGTTATGGGAATGACGGTATACGGTTTTTCGAAGCTTGCGTTGGCTGGTCTTGTACGAGGCTTCGTCTAAAACCTGGAGATGGCTACACAAATAATGCGCTCTTAGAAAATAACATATACATAAAAGGTTTTCATTCACCCATATTACATCCTTCAATGAAGTTTGCTCACCTACAATGCAGAAACAAGCGAAGAACAGCACGGACAGACGATAAGCTGTTCCAAAGCGAGCGCGAATCTTGTCTGTCCTGCAACTTTAGCAGCCAGCTGATTCTTTTTACGTTCTATACAAAGGTATATCCAACAACAAGTCCTCATAATTAAACAAAACATGTTTTGTGTAAATAAAGCTAAAACAGCTTTTTACGTGCTGCTTCAGTAGGAAATGAGTAATTGGCGCGTCTTCAAGGCGTCCTGGCTCTCTGAGAACGATGCCAATCCGAAGTCACAATTAAGATACCAGCATTCCCATGATTATAGCACAGCGCAGCAGCACCAGATTTCCCTCATGGTAATACACTGAGAAATTCTACGCGTGCCGCCACATATTTTGTCACATGCAGCTGCATTGAGTTGCCATTCAGCGTTAGTATCACCGTCTCGATTGCCCCTCTCTTTCGCGGTGCTTTCAAACCCGACTGAAGCGCTGCTTAATTTGAAAGAGGTGTGAATGGGTGGAAAAGTGGGGTGCAGTACCAATGCTTGCGATGAATGAGCCTCCGTTCGATACTCACGATGTCCATGACGACGGGCATCATGACTGAGACGGTGGCCTTGCGGCCCACCAACTCTGTGAGCACCGCGGCGCCGAGCGTGAGCAGCAGCTGCGTGACGAACTTGTACTGCGCGCTGCGCGGAGCCCAGTGGGTGAGCCAGCCGACCACGTCCGCGGTACGCACCGCTTCGGCCATGTAGCCGCTGCAGCCGAGCGTCAGCAGGGCTGTCCACGGGAGACGGAACCACAGGTTGGCGTACTCGCGCTTGGGCGCCTCCAGCAGACGGCTTGACGAAGCGGGCAACGCCAGCGCCACCAGCACCATGACGAAGTCTACGGTGAGCACGTCGAAGCTGCCGGCGAGAGCGCACGTTAGACCAACCCTTCCTTCTCACAGGGGCGTCAAAGTCGGGCTAAGGAAAGCCTAAAGCTTGGTGTTTAATGTATGAAATTGAGAAGGGCTGACGTCTAGTACTAGCTGGTATGACACGGTACCATGCATAGAGCGCTAAAATTACTAGGGCTAAAAGGAAGGACAAGACGAGTGCCAATATTGGAAACCACAGGAATGTATATTTTCGTTAACGACGCACATATGCAATCATAGATGCCAAGAGATGGGGTTGCGAATCGTCTTTTCAGACAACCTTGGTTTTGTTGAGACAGTCGAATTCACAAGGTTAATGTAGCGAATAGTTCAGGGCTGAATACTGATTACGTGAGCGGGGGCTGCGGGATCGCTCTGTGGGAAAAATGCTTCTGAATATTTAATGTGTCTTGGCGCGTCATCTGATATTCATTGCCTTTACAGCGAAGCTGTGTATGGCTAGCCGATTCGTCCGTCCGTCCGTCTGTCGGTCACCTGTACGCCGGAAGCTCCTGCGGCGCAACCCCAGGCGCATGCGCGAAAGAAATAGAGACAAAGAGAGGCGTGCGATTAGCCAACACCACCTAGATAGCACAAGATCTGTTTACTCCGATCCATGACGTCGCGCTACTTGGCACGAAATTTCCATTGACAAGGCTGGAAGCGGTGACGTCAAAATCACTGTGGCCTACTCGGCAGCAACCCCATTAGATTCTATGGCAGTCAGGTCAGTTAACATGACACCATGGATCGGAGCGAAGATGCCTTGTGCTATCTAGGTGGTGTTGGATTAGCTGCGCCAGTAGTGGCGTGTCGCTGCTCTCCATCGCAGCCGAGTGCGCGCGCAGCACTTTCCCTATGGCTCCGAAATAGGTAGGCCACGCGTCATACGTGCTCCTTAGGAGCAGGTAGCTTTAGATCAGCAACGCCGCGAGCAGAACCGGGAACGAGCTTGTCTACGCCTTGCTGATGGTGCAGCCCTGGCACAAGAACAGGCTCGTGCAGCTGAGCGCGAGCAGCAACTCCGTACCGAGGATCCGGCAGCCTAGCAAGCCGTCGTTTAATGAACCGTCAGGATTAACCCAGTGATAGACACCGGGGCCGCGCGCTTCAGCTTCGTTGGTTAACCATCTGTACGGGGTGCTTGGGCGCTGATTTTGTACTGAGTGCATATAGGTTTCAATAGCTCAGAATAGACTAACATTTCTTGATATTAAGGAAGCTTATGACAACGCAGATGAGAAATTTCTATGGGATATTCTCAAGCACAAGTACATAGGCCCCGGTTTCCTGTAGCTGCTGATGGAGATATATAGAGAGCAGAGCACAAATCGTATGTGAATGCAAGAAATGCAAAGAACTAGAGGAAATTCACCGAGGACTGAAGCAAGGATTCCCTGTTTCCGTTGTTGTTCATGCTTTATGTTAAGGGCATATAAAGACGAATGGAAAACAGTGAGCTAGCTTTCGTTTCATCTTACACTCGTAATGGGCAAAGTGAGCAACAAAAGGCCCTTGGGCTGATATATGCGGTCGAGTGCTGCGAGCCGACAATGAAAAAAAAAAGTACAGAGACTTGTGCATACGTGTGGTAATGAAGCGACACTAGCCCTTAATTTTAGCACTGAGAAATCGGGAAATATGTTTAATGAGAAGACGAGTAACGACGTGGTATCAATTAAACAGCAAGTCACACCCATGCCGAGCAATATAAATACATGGGTGTACACATAAATGAAGGAAAAGCTTACTGAAACATCCACCAAGATAATGTGAGGATGAAGGGGAAGGGGCATGCAGCAAGTGTGACACCTATATAGAGTACTTTGGAGTTTCAATAAATATGATGGTGGTGCGAGGAAATTCTGTGGTTAAAATCAGATATCTTGTCCGTGTTGGAAATTAACCGAAGGTCAGCGGGCCGATTGGCATTGGCACGCCAAAGCCATAAATGAGGCAGCGCAGGGTGGCATGCATTTGGTTTCTTTTTGTTAGCATCCGTATATATATCTGCGTATGATATCTGTGATGGAATATGCGCGTCGTCAATTATTTGACGTGGTGTTGAAAGTAATTATCAAGTCTTTTCTTTTTGTACCTAAGTCTGAAAACGTAGAACAATAGCCGTTTGGTGATGCGTGGCGCCATATCATTGCAGTCATGAATTACCATTTGGCATCGACAGGTTACATAATCTAGCTACCAGTACGGTAAACATAACGGCAGCACACATCTCATGTTGTAAACGTACGGTGATATAAATTCCGGCGAAAGATCAAGTTTCACAAACAGAAATTCACAAGCGGTTTCTGCTTGCGAAAGGCGATGCGTGGGTGAGTTGGAGCACTGTGCGAACACGGGTCAGTTATTTAAAAATCGCCAGACGGGCGTTAGCCATCAGCCTCGTAGTGGTCGCCCTCGCAGAGCAGCGACTGAAGTGAGCCAGGATGTTTAAGACGGGCGAGCAACAATAGACGGAATAGCGAGAATGCTGTGCATAGTACAGGAGACGATTGAAAGCTTAAATTACCAAAAATACAGGCTGCACAGTATTACGAATACGTTGCGGAAGCTCGGTCACACATTGCGCGATCAGCAAGAAAAGTGATATTGCAGTGCGATAAGGCGCGCACTCAGACTTCTCACATAACAGTAATCCAGAGTTCAACAGAAACCCATCTGGCGAGGAAAGAACATAGTGGAATAAAACGCGCACTCGCCAAGTCGTAAAGTGTATTAAATGAAAACTCGACGTTTCGGGGCCCATGCGGGTCCTTTGATGACAATGAAAGCAAACGCGGTGGCTCTTGTTGAAGTATGGGAGAGACGGCGCAGTGCGCGTGCGTAGATTTCGGACAGGTTCTCACGTGTCCTACCTATCGCATGCTGTGTCGCCTGAATGTGCAGCGCTTCTAGCGCGGCATTCCGATAAAGAGTTGGAAACTGAGCTTCCCTTGATGACATCGCACTGATGCTGTCTTATGCGCTTTTTGAAATTACCAGTTTCGCCAACATAGGTTTCACCAGATTCTTTGTTATTAATTTTATACACAACACCCAGATACCTTGATCTTTCCAAGGGCTCTTTTGCACGCATGAGTTGACCGCGTAACTTGCTGGAAAGGACATGTGCCACCCAAGCGTCGTAGTCACTAAACACTCTTGCCAAGACCTCGCTCATGCCACGCACATACGGGATGACCGCACGTTTGCATTTTTTTCTGTAATTGCTTCGCGATTGCACGCTAGGCACGACGTTTATGCTCCCTCAGCATTTGCGTGAGGTATCTGTTCCCGAGCAGATCCTTCCCTACTGAGAGCAGTTCTGCTCTGCGTCCCATAGAGCTCGAACAAAGACGGAAAGCGCAGCGAACAGGGAAGAAACGACCGAGCGCTTGTGGCCCTTTCGCTGTGCTGAAAGTAAATCGAAGTAGCTCCCCGTGAGCGTGGGCTTTCGATAAACTGTCGTTGCGAACCCTTCACCGGAACGTTCCACTAGAACATGAAACAAAGCGATGCAGTGGTTCTTTTCTTATTCCACCGTAAACTGGATCCTCGGCTTGAACGAATTGAAGTGGTCCAGGATCTTTTGGACGCAACTTCCGCGAATAATACAAAAACAGTCATTAACTTATCGTATAAAGAATGTGGTGACGGGGTGGAAGGACGACAACGCGGAATCCTCGATGGGCTTCGAGGCATGGTTACCGCACGCGACAGAAACAAAAGATGGCGGTCCCGAAGACTTGCCTGTAAAAATGCTTATTGAAGACGAAGCACGTGTTTCTTGGGCGAACTCTAACAGGCGACATAAGTCATCAACCTGATTTTTATTACATAATGAGGGTCTCGAATCCGGTGACATTGATGCCTTCACGTAGCATGTGTGGGTTTATTGACCAGTTGCCTTCATCCAAAAAGATCACGTTTTCGTGACGCCTGCGGCAAGAAGGACGTTCCACGTCCGCCGCCAGGGTCTGTGAGTGGTGGCGCTGGATAACACTCCTAGGGTTCTACTAGGACACATAAATACCCAAAAAAGTGGATGGCGAAACGGCACCGCGGTAGCTCAATTGGTAGAGGATCGCACCCCAAATGCGAAGGTTGTGGGTTCGGTTCCCACCTCCGGCAAGTTGTTTTGTCATCCACTTTAATTTACATTGATTTATCTTTATTTTCATTTATTAAGCACAAGTAATTTCCCCTATGGTTTCTTTGGTGTCAGTGTTCGTTGGCTTCTTATGATATGACTAATAAAAATCGGACCCCTCGGTTAACCCCCTTTCTTCTCGTTTACAACCTGACTAGGAGTACGACAGGACGAAGAGGGGCCCTGTTCCAGAGCTTCTCCGCAACATTCTACCGCGAAATCGACAGGAACCCACGTAATCATCGATTTCACCTTGAATGAGACCATGATGTGGTCTTTGTCGATGGTGCATTCTCTGGTGCAGTCCAAAGCAACGGTGGCTTTCCCTTTACCGCTCATAGAATAATAATTTCGTTCTCCTTCAACTGTTTCAAGGCTTCTTTTTCTAACAAAAGTTTGGAGAGCACACCATTAGCTCGAACTCTTGCTTCGTCTTCTTTCTTGGGGTCAACCAAGCGCACTGATTGTTCGACGACACACGTCAGCTTTGCCGCATCTGACAATGAGCCTGTGTTGAAGTTCAGGCATTGGTTTAAAGGGCTTTTGTTCAGCAGAATCCAGCTTGTGCGTGGAAAAGTTGCGGACACTTGTGATCGCATCCCGGGTCTTGCAGAAACACTGACATGCCTTGTTAGAAGGAGCGAGAACTTATTTTCTTGAGACTGACATTTTCTTTCTTGAGTTTCGGCGGCGACACTGTTGGAGTGTAACAAAATGCCGAAGTAGTCTGTGGTTAAGGTACCCTGAAGTGCACGGCCTGAGAAGAAAATTTTAATTTCCAGTCGCTTGATGGCGGCTTCGGTTTCCTGTATTTGTGCCTGACCCTAGAATATACGAGGTCTGTCCCAAAAATTCATGCAGTGAGTCAGCGAAAAAGGGGGAGAAGGTGTAGCATGTCACTCGAAAGGACCGCATCAATCTCTAGTACGAGCCAGAATGCTGTATGACCAAGGAAGGATTTTATCCGTGCACTTTTTGTGCAAACGATTTTTACTATTTGTTGAAATCGAAGAACAGGCGTAAAAAAGGGGATGCATATCAAACTTCTTGTGAAATTAGCCAAGAATGGTGCAGAAATGCTGTAGAGTTGCTGTAAATGAGCTACGGGGAAAAATGCTATAATAGACAGGACAGTGTTCCAATGGATCTTCCAAGGGTGCTTTGAGCAATAGAAGAATAGGTGCAACCAATGTATTATGTCTAATGGGGAGTATTTTGAACAAGGCCGCATTGATTTATCTGGAAGCTTGTTAAATAATGTTCTTTAAATGTATGGTATGGACTTTTGGGACAGAACTCTTATGTGTGCTTCGGTTTGAAATCATCGATTTGTGGTGGCGGTTTGGGTGAGTTGACATCACTTGACGCATCTTTGACAATGAAAGTTAGCACACGTCTTGTGTCTTCAGTTTTTATCTCCGTCGTTTTTAGCGCTTAATATTCGTTACTGCGTGAAATATGTTCTAAGTATCAACTAAAGGAAAAGGTAATAATGTCTGGAGCGTGTTGATACGTGTGCTTACTTAAAGTTATGGTTCAGCGCGAGATGCGCCTGCATTGATTTAGAAGTTACACGAATGTTATCGTTCATTCCATCTGTTGTGTATGTCCTCGCCGAACCCTGTATTATCAGACTGCATGCGCGACATGAATTGTGTTGCAGTTTCTGGGAAGCATGCGGGCCCCAGTGATTACACTGGAACTTTTGGTGAGTGAGGTATCCCGCTGATCAGATTTTCGCCGATCGCCGCCTATGTTCACCGCTATCGCTGTGCTACGAGTGTCACTTGTTTTGTGGACACAAATTCCCCCAACAAAAAGTTAATTTTGACATTCACATTTTTGCTACTGCGTTCTTGACGATCACTACATCGTGACAACACATCTTTTTAAATTATTTTAAAAAATCAGTCATTCCCCTTTGTGAAAGTAGGTTACCAGCGGAGCTGAATATATATGTTGATAAATATGTTGAATGAAAATAAAATGCACATACCACAATAAATTTTGTTTTTTCTCGTTTTTTTGTTTTATTAAGTTGCATACTTAATGCTTTTTCGATCCTTAACTTTCTTTTGTTTGCTTTCTTCGATTTATTATTTAGTCGCTAATGATCGCTATGATATACGGCCAGTGGCTCTGTGGCGACACTGGAAAGGTTTATTACACTAAATTTTTAACGCGACAAAAGACCACACACAGTGAACAAGAGAGAACAACGGGACAGAGCGCCCCTCACAACTACTTTATTTTCACAGAAAGCGCGTACATATATACCGTCGGACCCTCTTGTGTGCTGTGTGTGGTTTCTTTGTCGCCTTAAAAATTTCGTATAATCAATCAATACCATCATACCTTGCTGGTGAAGCAGCGCACTGACACGGACACAGTGAAGACAAACAGGAAAAAACGACACTCGCTGTCTTTTCCTGTTTGTCTTCACTGTGTCCGTGTCAGTGCGCTGCTTCACCAGCAAGGTATGGTGATCACTCACCAACTAGCCCAACTTTCCACTTTACTGAATCAATACCAACTTGCCCAGCAAGAAGTTCTCGTAAATTGGAAAGGTTCTTGGCCAATGTGAGGTCTATACACGACCGATGACGCGTCGTGGGCACGCTGATGTTCGTGTAACGTTGAATGCCGAACCTTTCCAAGAGAAGCGCCGCGAACCACTTTCTGTCTGGCCGAGACACGTGTATGTTGAAATCACCCACAATTACAATGAGAGTGGAGTCGGTAGGAGTTATCCAACCAAAGGTGCATAAGCTTGGCGTTTGCGGCACGATCTTTGTCCGTATTACGTGCCGCCTGCCGTCGCCGCGCACATTCCCGCTTCTGTGCACGACGGTCTCCTTCGTAGGCGAGCTGTTGTTCCGCAGTCGTTGCCGCACGCGGCCTACCCATTGCACGGGTGAAAGGGAGCTGATGTAAGGCTACGTGGTTTGACTATAGAGCCAGTGACGTCAAGCCGCAATCCATACTAAACTGACTATTCCGGTTTTACTTTCTTTATTACGATATTTTCTTTACCACAGTACGTTTTGACACTTCTCGCAATTAAACGCAGCTGGGGCATACCCGGCGACACGCTTTTCCTTTATACTTTAGCTCTAAGCTGGCCGCCATCTTTTTTACCTACGTACACAAACCGCCATAACCTAGCGGATAACAGCTCCGCTGTAAAATACAACATAACAAAATAAAAGGACAGGTGTGGCTGACGTAAAATGCACCAAACTGCAACATGTCTATCAGCTGTCGCTGCTGTCTGTGTATGTAAGCGTGAAAAGTAGTGTAGTCAAGAGTTTATTCAGAAAACTAGGATCGGTGCCCATGGAGGAAAAGAGTGAGGAAGGAACAATGCGACAAAGATTCAGAACAGTAAAAGCAGTTATTGCTGATATGTAGAAGGAACATAGACATCTAGAGAGACATAGCGCGAACAAGCGCTGAAAGCAGAAAAAAACTTGAGAAATATATAGAAACGGACGTGCGTCAGTGACCGGCCACGCGAATTTGAAATTTTTTGCAAATAACGAGTGAAACGCTTGTTATCTGCCACCTGCAGCGCGTGTTTTTGGACAGAATCATGATTTGGGACGGAATCGTCGGCTTAGCAGTAACTATTGGAAGCTTTCATATAAGATAACGATGAAATGGAGAAGCAATGACTTTAATTATTAGAGATGAGACTATTCATTTTTTCAGTAAGGAATTGTGGTTTTTAATATTACAATTTCCTACCGTCATGCCTATGCAACGTGGCCTGCGCGCACATGCTTCTGTGTGTATACGTATATGCCAGAATTCTCACGAAGAAATAAATAAGTTCTGACAACGCTCGTCCTCGTGTTTTTCTATTGGATAATCCTATGAGTATAGCGTGTGCTATATTAGGATATTGAAATGCCGTATATACCTGTACAAGTTCCACTCGCGAGAGTTGGGCTGTCGAATACTTGAAGTTAGATATACGCGATTAATGTAGCCAGACATGGGCGTTTCAAACCGATACATATTGTAAATAAACGACCTAATTAGTTGGTTTGAAAAGTTGAAGGGCCTCGTCGTCCATGTTATGAATTGATTGGTACGTTTTTTTTTTTTTCGCTTGGCTTTTCAGTATTCTTTCTCGCAGACAACGCGCACGTACACATCGCATCGTTCGAACCAGTCGGATCGTTAGACTTTGGCCGTGCAGGATATGTGGCTTAATTATCTGCGTAACATGACGGTCTAAGAAGCGCATCGTGCTGCATAGCCATGTCTCGTTCGCATTGGACACCGCGCACGATAACAGAGACGATATCTTGCGGTAATTATCTGTTTTTAGCATGGAAAATGTCCGGAGAGGACAGAAGAAAAATTTATTCGTGAGCGACCCGTTCGGATAATCAAGAAATCACCGCCCAAGTACTCCGTACAGATGGTTAACAAGCGAAGCTGAAACATGTGGCCCCGGTGTTTATCGCTGGGTTAATCCCGACGGTTCATTAAACGACGGCTTGCTAGGCTGCCGGATTCTCAGTACGCACTTGCTGCTTGCGCTCGGCTGGACGACTTGTTTCTCTTGTGCCCGGGCATCGGCACGGCATAGACGAGCGCGTTTCCAGTTCTGCTGGCGGCGTTTGTGTTGCTGATCGAAAGTTGCCTGCTCCTCAGGAGTGCGTATGACGCGCGGCCTACCCATTTCGGAGCCGGAGGGAAACTCCTGCGCACGCGCTCGGCTGCGATGCAGAGCAACGATGTCACGACTGGCGCAGCCAATCCCGAGCCTCTCCTTTTTTTTTTTTTTGCACACGGGCATGGGGTTGCACTGGAGGAGTTTTCAACGTACGGGTAGTACACGGACGAATCAGCATGCCATACTGAACCTTTTTACGGCGATCCTGTGGGCGCTGCTTGATTGATCACGCGGTGACGCGTCCATTGCTTGCCTCAACTGCTTGCCTCAACTGCCTCCGTTGCATCCGCGTTTAAAATGGGTGTGTATGACGCCGGTGCGGCTTAGCAAACCTCTGTTTCGGGAGATATATCCTAGGTGGTGACTGTGTGGACGACACGAAGCTTTGACCACAGCTTCAGAGAACGTGCAAAAGCGCTTTGGAAGCTCATTAAGCTACGTCCAAACGGCGCGAGCAGCGTATATCGTGCTTCTTTAAAAAGTGAGGCTAAAAATGTATTCGAAGCTATCCAAACTTTCTGCTCATGAATTTAATCAGGATTAGTCTGTTTTACTCTTCATTTTTTATTTGGGAAATATTTTGAAGCAGTGGCTTGTCACATTTCTGACTCAGTAAATTTCCCTGGTACGGTCACTATCTGATTATTTCTGCCTAATCGCTAGCGGCTGTGCTCACTTCCGATATATTTGTTCTTGCTGCCTGCAAGGCTTGAAACGTAGCCATTTTGTACATCGTAATACCTTGTAGCAAAGATGTATTATCGCTAGTAACTCGCTTGCTCTTGTGGACCGTCACGAAACATTCAGTTTCGACCATTCTTGCGCTATCGGTGTAGTCTGTCATTCATTGTGCGTATATTGTGTGCATATATATTCAAGTGTGCGCCCATTCACTCACTGACACGTTGGCGATAGAGTGGGCGTGTAAGATTCTGTGTGTGTTGGGGTAGATGTGTGTAGATCATCATCATCATCATCATAATCATCATCATCATGATATATTATGTCCGCTGCGGGACGAAGGCCTCTCCCTGCGAGCTCCAATTACCTCTGTACGGCGCCAACCGATTCCAACTAGCGCCCGCGAATTTCCTAATTTCATCGCCCTATCTAGTCTTCTGCCGTCCTCGACTGCACTTCTCTTCTCTTGGCACCCATTCTGTAACATCCTGTAGATACTTTGCGCGAAACGTATTATGACAGGAAGCGGCGCTACTCCCTTTGTCATTGTTTAACCAGCAGCACTACTCTTGCCGACGTTCCAGGGCTGAAGCACTTTCTTTAAAGGTTAGCGATACAACACTGGCGGATGAGCCAATTTCTGTATCCTCGAAGAAAACCGTAGATCTCGAAGTGCCATTAACGCGTACGGACAGTTGCAGCAATGGTCCGCGAACTTCGCTGTACAGATTCATTCCATGTCTTAATATGACAGTCACTATTTTTGTAGTCCACTACCGCGCACGTCTTCTATCAACATGATTGAATTCAGCATGACTGGAGCACAGTGCGTTAGCGAAAACTCAGTTGCATTTCCGACAGCTGATCGCACAGAATCAAGGTGGAAGCGGTAATGGTTTCGTATTCGTGCGCTGTTGCTGAGGCGACGTGCTGCGCGCCGCCGAAAGCGGCATCTCGTTTCTCTAGAACAAACTGCTCCGCGAAAAGGGTCAGTACAAGTTCACTGTAACAAGCGTGAAACTACAAAGTGAGACGGGGAATGGCCACATTTTTGTTTTGTACTGTAAAATTTACGTAATTTTCTTTTATGTTTGTGTCACGCTGCAGTCAAGGCCGTCCTATTTGCGCTGCAGACAAAAAATAAAGCCATACGCTTTCACTACGGCAAAAGTTGTTGCCAAGTGTAACCCGGCGGCGTTTCGAACGCTGGCCACCTCTGAGAACAAGTTATCTTATTGACGACAAAATTCCGAGGGGTGATCTCCAATCCCATTAAGGCTCTCAAAAATATCCGACCAATCAGGCTTTGTTGCTGCATTCTAAACGAACAATCTCACCAAAACAAGCTGGACATATTCTGCGATGAGTGAATAAAAGAGCATTTAGAAGGTCCCGAACAACGTTTTCCTCCTCTAATATGACAGTGAGTGCTTTTCAACGATAAGGGGCAATGTTTAAGAACAATTAAAACAAACTAAACTTCCTAAATCTCGGGATGAAATCCCCCCGCGCACTCTCGCCGCGGCGAAGCGATGTCATGTGATCCGATTTTCAACGCAAGAGCGACTTCAGCGCCCGCGTTTTCATCAGTGACCCTCGCGCCCAATACACACGCTCGCCGTTGGCTCTTACGCCATCGTTCTGTCATGCTATCGACGGCGCATGCGCGGCTTGCGCGCGGAAAGCAAGAATGTTTCTGGAAACGTGAGTGCGTTTGGCTGAGAAAAAAAGCCGCAGTTGCGCCCAAAAGGTGAAGCATCGATTGCGATAGTAAATTAGTACACAGCTATACGAAGGATAGTAGCTTTATCGGCCGTATAAACTTGGAAAGATTTGCTTACTAACTGGATTAACGAGCATCGTGTCAGCACATACCGCCAAACATGAACACATCACACTCGATGACCGCGGACACTCGCTGTCAAAGCGCTGGCGTGAGCAAGCGAGGCAGCAGCAGCGAGCGAAGTGACCTTCGTGCTGTCTATCGCTTCAACACGAACTGAGCGGCGAGAACACAGCGCGCACAAAGGCATGAGCCGTCTACACACGGAGGAAGGAAACTAAGGAGAGGCCCTGACGTCACTCTTTGTGAAGCAAAAGTGAAGCCGGAATTTGGCGTTGCTCATGGCGATGCTCCGCCTTTTGGGCCACCCTCCTCTCTTGTTTACATCTTTCGCTAAACCACGCCGCGCTGCGCGTGGTGTCGCGCAACATCTGGCAGAGCACGGTGCAGGTAACACAGCGCAACAAGACACGGTGACTAACGCAAACCCGCCCACTCAGCGCCTTTGCCGCGGCCCGAAACCTACCAGAGCAACACGTGTGAGCGCTCAAAACCATAACAACGCCGCCATTGTGGCCCAAAAGGCGTGGCCATACAACAAAAAAAATAAAAACGCAGCAAAAAAATGAGAACCTACTGCGTCATTTCCGCCACACTTTTCTCCTAGCGCGCGGAGGGGGTAGGGCCTCTCCTTAGTTTCCTTCCTCCGTGCGTCTACAGATCGCTTTCAGGACACGGCGCGCGCGACCGCGCGAAGTACGGCGTGCGCACTGAGGAAGGAAACTAAGGAGAGGCCCTGACGTCACTCTTTGTGAAGCAAAAGTGAAGCCGGAATTTGGCGTTGCTCATGGCGATGCTCCGCCTTTTGGGCCACCCTCCTCTCTTGTTTACATCTTTCGCGAAACCACGCCGCGCTGCGCGTGGTGTCGCGCGCGGAGCGCGCGCACTCGCGCAACACCTGGCAGAGCACGGTGCAGGTAACACAGCGCAACAAGACACGGTGACTAACGCAAACCCGCCCACTCAGCGCCTTTGCCACGGCCCGAAACCTACCAGAGCAACACGTGTGAGCGCTCAAAACCATAACAACGCCGCCATTGTGGCCCAAAAGGCGTGGCCATACAAAAAATAAAATAAAAAAGCAGCAAAAAAATGAGAACCTACTACGTCATTTCCGCCACACTTTTCTCCTAGCGCGCGGAGGGGGTAGGGCCTCTCCTTAGTTTCCTTCCTCCGTGCGTCTACAGATCGCTTTCAGGACACGGCGCGCGCGACCGCGCGAAGTACGGCGTGCGCACGGAGGAAGGAAACTAAGGAGAGGCCCTGACGTCACTCTTTGTGAAGCAAAAGTGAAGCCGGAATTTGGCGTTGCTCATGGCGATGCTCCGCCTTTTGGGCCACCCTCCTCTCTTGTTTACATCTTTCGCGAAACCACGCCGCGCTGCGCGTGGTGTCGCGCGCGGAGCGCGCGCACTCGCGCAACACCTGGCAGAGCACGGTGCAGGTAACACAGCGCAACAAGACACGGTGACTAACGCAAACCCGCCCACTCAGCGCCTTTGCCACGGCACGAAACCTACCAGAGCAACACGTGTGAGCGCTCAAAACCATAACAACGCCGCCATTGTGGCCCAAAAGGCGTGGCCATACAAAAAATAAAATAAAAAAGCAGCAAAAAAATGAGAACCTACTACGTCATTTCCGCCACACTTTTCTCCTAGCGCGCGGAGGGGGTAGGGCCTCTCCTTAGTTTCCTTCCTCCGTGGGCGGGCGTCTATTTGTCGTACAAAAATCCCTCACGTGACCTGATCCTAGGTGCCTAGGGACAGCATCGTTTAGGGATTTTTGAGAAGGCGCGATGCTGGCGCCGAGCGACGCCGTGGCGTGTTCGTCCTCGGCGTGATCGTTCTCTAGACCGCGCGTTATTCAACATTGCTCATGTAATCGTGCGTGCGTTGCTTGTGTGTTGGTTGTAGGTTCTGTGTTACTTGGCGGAAAGCCGTGAGTAGTGGCGGTGCGGCAATGCGGCTTTGGCCTCGATGAGCTCTGACACTACAGAATCTGCGTTGTGTGACCCGTGCTTTCTTGAGAACCCGGCGGTGGTGACAATTGAAATATCGAAGTGGCCTAGCGCCTCGGCAGCGAAGTTCTGCGAACCGCGATGTGGCGTCGCCGTGTCCGACTTTGCTGAACGGACATCGAGGGATGTGCTGCTCGCTGCACGTCATGTAAATGCAACTGCGTCGACCTCCCACTGTTCAGCGCTGAATGTGTGTTTGGTGTGCTGTGCTTGACACGAGTGGTGCAGCCGTGCAGCGGGGGTGGCGGAGGAGCAGAGTGGCTTAGGGTTTTCGTTCACAGACATGTGCTCCCGTCTTGGTCTCATTAGCGGCTGTCGCGGGATTGTGGTGTACTAGCTCCTTGCCTAGTATGAAGTTTACGACACTAACACACAGCATGTTCACGTTTTTCCGCGCTATATGTTATTTGCATGACGGCCGAGTTGAAAACGAGACATATAGTGTTCTTTGCGTTTGTGTGTTGTAAATTACGTTCTGTTGTGGAAGTTCTGGGAGTCTTATTACGCAAGGAGTGCGAACGTAAACACAAACACATATGTGTGTCTGAAATTTGAATTACCCATAATACCCTTTACGACTGATAAGTGGGCTACACGGCCTGTGTGAATCAGCTACCGTATGTTGCGACGCTCTTTCGTGTGGTAGAATGATGCATGGTGCGCGTTTATTTCTGTACTTTGTAAAAACCGTTTGTTTATTCACTCAATACAAATGTACGGCTTCTTCGCCGCGGTACAGCTTAGTTACGCGGTGAAGCATACTAAAAGTGGGAGGGGGCTGCTATCAGCCAGCATAGTATGTCCACTTAGGCGACCTGAGAGGTGCGGGTGCGCGAGTGTATAATTAAAGAACTCTTATTATGTCCAGTGACAGTGCAGATCATTAACTGTAGCACCAAAGTAGTGGACCACTACCAGAACAAAGGCATGTAGTATGCCCATCTCAATTCTTGTGCTTATGCCAGTCTTCTTTTTTACAGCAATAGCTGCCATGGGCTAACTCCCCTGGTTGTTCTGATGTCTACTGGTGTTGTCACTGGAATTCCCGAATTACTTCCTAGAATATTGCAAATAATGTTCTCATTGTGCTGCGAGGATTCAAACATACGATCAAAAGAGTGGCAGTCCACAATTCTACATTTCAGCCACTCTGAAGATACAGTCTGGGTGAATACTGATCCCGGAGAGCGTGATCTAGCCAACAGGTGCCTAGATTGGCTAACACCTGCTCAATGTCTGCGTACTGTATATAGAGCTGGCATCCACACCTTCAAGTTCTTACACATCACCTTCCCACTTGTGAAGGCAGTCCTATGTTAAGTTTTCTTGCATGTGATGACAATGATTGGGTGCATCTGCTTCATTAATCTTCTTCTAGTGCTTGGCTTCTCAGATTTACTGGATGGAGCTGTTGGTGTCTTGTTTTCCTCAAGCAAAGCGCGAGACATAGCAATGCGTAGCCCAAATATAGATTTGAGAAAACCAAAAAGAATTCAGCAGTAAGAAGCTAAAGGGTTGTTTTGGTGTAGATCAGTGGCTAAGTCCGGGTATGAAAGAGGAGGAAGAAAAGCCAAGTCTTTCCACTTCAACACTGAGGCACAACTGCCACAAATAAATAGGACTCTTACTTATTTTACTTTTTTAAAGAGATTACCGACTTGCATTGACAAGTGTTCACTTCAGCAAACACTGCATGAAGTAAGCTTCCTGTGCATATTTCACCAGCTACTGCATCATTGTTTCACATTATGAGTGAAACTGCAATTTTCTTTATGCCAGAACTTGCCCAATTTTGTGTTTTGCAGTGGGATGTTAGCAGTGCTAATAAGGCACCTAAATACTCATGAATAGTAATACAGAGAAAAAAAAGTAAGAAAGCAGTGGCTTTTTGTGCGTAGACTATGCATACACCTGGTGCTCTTATGGTCATTTTTTCCCTATCCGCTCAGCCATTCTAAACAAGAAAAGTTTATACACAATTAGTTTATACACAGACCACAACTAAACCACAGGTATCGTTGGTAAGCAAAGTATATTTATTCGGTGACATTTTCTGCAGCCCTGCTATTGAGCTTTCCTTCCTTCCTTTTCAGCTGTGCAGGTTCATTAAGAAGTGATGATACAGTTTGACAATTTTAATCATTGAAAGACTTAGCGAAACATTTTTCGGGTTGTTTTTTCTTGGTTTCAGACTCTGCACATTGCATTTTAAGGCATGTTTTCTGTGCTTGTTGCTTTTTCTTTATGGGTAGGGCATGTCAACATTTTTTACACCATTTCAAGTATGTGGTGCCATAGACTGTTCTTAGATGAAGTCTTGCCCTTTCATTCTGTACAATATGATGTCGGTTTTTTTGTGTCCAAGGCCGTTTTACAGCGTGATTGTAGCATTTTGCTAAGTTTTGCCTCTATCACCTAAGCTTGAAAGATTGCTACCCACTGGTGGTGGCATGACACATGTCACGTTTCTTTTTCAATAAAAGGAAGTCTGTCACTTATCCTGTGCACTGGTTGCCTTTTGTCTCTTTGAATTGCAATTTGTTGCCTATATTTGCTCTTTTGTTGCATTTCAGATTAGGAATGGCTATCATAATTGACATTTAACCATATTGCACACAATGTGGATGATATGTAATTGCAATATATGGCCACCATAAATATCATAGAAGTAAATAATTCAAGAATAGTGCCTTTGCATGGTGGTGCAGCCATGAATTGTGGCTATAAGGTACCAGCGCTGCAGATAGCACTGCTTGTGCAGAATATAGTGCAGCTCTACTACTTTCAAACATCATTGTTTTTATCTGCATTTGTATAGCTCCAGTTTCTGTGAACAACACACATCTGGTGGAAGGGTGGCTTGCACCTGCAGTTGGGTCCAATGAATAGCCAAATTTCTGCCCGTTTTCATGTTATTACCATATTAGTAAAGGCAGTCGTTCTTATAGTAGCCTGTTTGCCCAGTGTAGAAGCCGCTGCAGGGTGTCAGGATCTCATACACATCTTCAGCTTTGCAGGGGACACAGCATCTGGCACATAGTTTGTCACAAGCCATGTATTCGGGGCAAGTTGAGTTCACTCACTAGCAAAGGAAGAACCAAGCTTGTCGGATATGAAGTAAATGGCCTGTATACTCAGTGGCCTTCATTTCGTGTGACATATGTGGTTATAGCGACCCTTGTTTTAAGTATTTCTTGTCTAGCAGCGGTCGTTTGCTTTTTGAAACACTCAGGATAGCTTTCAGCAAGCTGGACAGGAATAACACTGAAAAACCAGCAGATGTTAATTGTCGCACTTATCATGCGAAGCTTCATACAGTATGATGAGGGCGTAAATAAAAGAGGGTGTTCCTCAAGGCCTTGTAGCACATGTTACACGAGTTTGGAGCAACATGATGTATAGCACTTTTTTGATCGCATGCTATAGGTTAAGCAGGTGTGGCCATGGTTGAAGTGCAGTGCAAGGTCAAGAAAACAGATATCTATGAGCAGCACCCTGGTAAGGAGACTCTGGGAAACCTAGTGGGAAGCCTGTTGAACATCTGATTGACTCACTTGCTGGCTCCACCAGGCAAAGTATGATAAAGAGAAGGAAGTCATCAACACATCAGAAGGTTTTTACATATAAACAATGTGCTAAGGTCATAACATGCCAACAAGTCTTAGTGCGCAGGCTATGCACGACCAACTACATATTGTAACTAACAAGGATGGAGTGGACAAAAAAGAACAGCGGCTCCATTAATTTAGTTTCACTGGTATCGACAGTGTTTTGTAAGCGTACATTGCCATACTCCCCAATGCCTTCTTGGGTGACATCAGCAAAGACCAGCTTGAGGCAAGGGGTAATAGACGTCACATGGACAGCACATTGTGTCCAAAAAGTAGGCACTTCACAGGGGCACTGGAGAAGGAACAGGTTATTAACAGTGGGCAAAGACAAGCTACTAAACACCCAACACTGTTGCCATGTAACGACCTCTGAAACAATCCCTCTTAAAGAGGAAATCATCTTTGTGTATCCATAAAGAGGGCAGATGGGCAAAGCCCCTTTAGTAATGCTGCCAGCTTCAAAAGCCTATTTTGCACATCCTGAATGCTTCCTTCTTAAGACTTTGCTGGGTGCAAGCATTCTACTGTCCAAAAGCTGTCATTGAGAGCACTGTTGGTTTGGTGGCAATAAAGTTCAAAAGCAATTGCAACAAACCTCCCTTCCAAATTGGCCTGGATGCTCACGGTGCTTATGAAGCAGCACCATGAGGCAAGCAAGGTGAATGGATGCCTCCAAGCCCTTGTTCGTTTATCACACTGTTCTGTTAGTAACAACCATGAGACTTGAAACCAACAAGCTCAAGCTCAGCACTCGCATGGTTACTGCGGAGGATTCATAAACAGCACAAAACAGAAAACTCAAGGGAAAGGATAAAGCACCATTTAACACTTAGTATTGCTACAGCACACCCCCTTCTTTTATTTTGTCTGGTCGTGCTACATCTTTTTACTATATATAGGCATGAACTTAGGTGATGTTCCCAATCAGTGTCCAATATTTATATACACTATCTGCTGGTTCAATGGTGTTCTAAACACTGCAATGGAAGCTTCAAGTAGAAAAGGTGCCTGGAAGAAAAAAAAAAGCTGTGCTGCAACCATCTTGGCAACATCTTGTCCCCTTATTAAAGTTGTGCTTTCATATCAACTTGAGCCCTCCAGTTTAGAGTAAAGTACCAGTGCGCTTATGAACAATGAATCAATTCTCAAAGAGCATGTGCAGTCCAGCCAAAAGCAGGGGCAAGAATCTGCAATGTGCTCCTGCATTGAAGGTGAATAACACGTGCCATAATGGCGAATGTGCTTTAGTAAGCTTCATTGCAATATTAATTTGTAATGTACAAGGAATTGCCCATGAAGCTTACCACGAGCACAGATGCACTTGCAAATTATGTCACAATTGAAAGTAACGAGCACAGTGTAAACCTATGTGCCCTTTCCACTCTTAGTATGCTTTACTGCACGATGCTTATTTACACCCCTGCATTGCGGTGTAGCAAGCTACAAAAGAACGGTTGCATAATTAGGCTTTTTACGATTATCTTTCTCGCAATACACTTTTTTCGCGGTGAAGCCTAAGCAATGTACTGCAGTGAAGCATACTAAAAGTGAAAAGGGGCCACTGTCACTGGACATAATAAGACTTCTTTAATTATACACTCGCGCACCCGCCGCCTCTCAGGTCACCTAAGTGGACATACTATGCTGGCTGATAGCGGCCCCCTCCCACTTTTAGTATGCTTCACCGCGTAACTAAAATGTACTGCGGCGATGAAGCCGTACATTTGTATTGAGTGAATAAACAAGTGGTTTTTACAACAGTAAGAAACGCGCACCATGCATCAGTCTACCACACGGAAGAGCGTCGCAATATACGGTAGCTGATTCACACAGGCCGTGTAGCCCACTTATCAGTCGTAAAGGGTATTATGGGTAATTCAAAATTTCAGACACACATATGTGTTTATGTTTAAGTTCGCACTCATTGCGTAATAAGACTCCCAGAACTTCCACAATAGAACGTAATTTACAACACACAAACGCAAAGAACACTATATGTCTCGTTTTCAACTCGGCCGTCATGCAAATGACATATAACGCGGAAAAACGTGAACATGCTGTGTGTTAGCGTCGTAAACTTCATACTAGGCAAGGAGCTAGCGCACCACAATCCCGCGACAGCCGCTAATGAGACCAAGACGGGAGCACATGTCTGTGAACGCGCAAACCCTAAACCACTCTGCTCCTCCGCCACCCCCGCTGCACGGCTGCATCAATCGTTTCAAGCACAGCACACCAAACACACATTCGGTGCTGAACAGTGGGCGGTCGACGCAGTTGCATTTACATGACTTGCAGCGAGCAGCACATGCCTCGATGTCCGTTCAGCAAAGTCGGACACGGCGACGCCACATCGCGGTTCGCAGAACTTCGCTGCCGAGGCGCTAGGCCACTTCGATATTTCAATTGTCACCACCGCCGGGTTCTCAAGAAAGCACGGGTCACACAACGCAGATTCTGTAGTGCCAGAGCTCATCGAGGCCAAAGCCGCATTGCCGCACCGCCACTATTCACGGCTTTCCGCCAAGTACACAGAACCTACAACCAACACACAAGCAACGCACGCACGATTACATGAGCAACGTTGAACAACGCGCGGTCCAGAGAACGATCACGCCGAGGACGAACACATTCGGCGCCAGCATCGCGCCTTCTCAAAAATCCCTAAATGATACTGTCCCTAGGCACCTAGGATCAGGTCACGTGAGGGATTTTTGTACGACAAATAGACGCACGCCGAAGTACGCAGCTGTTGGCGGAATGGAAGCCGCCACCCCCCTCCCTCCCGCGCAGCCTTCCCGCTTTCCTCCCTTTCACGGGCGAGATTGAGCCGCGAGCGTCAGTTTCCTTTGCGCCTGGCGTGAAATACGCTGCTGCTGCCGGAGCACAGCGCCCCCCCCCCCCTCCTCCCCCGATTTGTTTCATCCTCCCACGGCTTTTCGCGCTACGGAAGACGGCGCGTTTGCTGTATACGCTTTGCTCGCTGGCGCGCGCCAGATTTGGTTTCCGATCGCCGGATTCCCTTGCGTGCTTTCACTCGCATATGCAGCACACGGTACGCGGTAACGCTGTTATCGCCCTTAGACTTTATACGGTACAACACGGTGACGCCGACGGCAAAAATGCGCCTGGAGCACCCATACAACTGATATCGAAATAAAACGATGAAGCGAAGTGATGATGAAGTCATGAAGATGAAG
Source organism: Dermacentor andersoni (assembly GCF_023375885.2). Classification (NCBI taxonomy): domain Eukaryota; kingdom Metazoa; phylum Arthropoda; class Arachnida; order Ixodida; family Ixodidae; genus Dermacentor; species Dermacentor andersoni. Next base: position 19,256,726 of record NC_092818.1, read on the forward strand.
CGATGTGACGAAGCGATGAAGCGTGTGCTGCTGACACGCGAGTTTTGCGCACGCGCGTTATAAGCAGACTCGCGTTCCTGTTGACCCGCTGTGTTCACGTACTCGTGTGAGTGGAAGGGACGGGAGATAAGCGACACGCTATCATTATCTATCATTTTACTGGGAGCTGACTAAGGCCGACAGTCTCCGTCAGCGTCATCTCGTGCACAGTCGAGGTGCGATGCCTAGGATGCCACGCTCGCCATTGTTGTCGGACCTGGTAGCCAACTGGTAGACGTGAACCCAACAAAAGTTGGCCTGCTTGCTGCGCCAGGCCAACGTGTGTCGCGACAGCGTGTACTTAAAGAGCCTCCGAGGAATTTAAGCCCAACGCTAAACCTTGCTGTCGATGTCAATGCTTCGCCCGGCGGGTGAAATGGCGAATTTAAAAAGAACATGTTCTGTTGAATATTTTAGCGCTTTCTACATTGTCAAGTTGATGCGTTCGTCGACGCTGATTCAATATAACGCTCCATTTCAATCATTGCACAATTATTGCAATGTAGGAAATAGTTTGTACAGTGGGCAACTTACTTATCGATGAGGTCCTCCTGCAGGTTGTAAACGAAGGGATAGGATCGCCGCAGCACCCAACAGAAGAACACGACCACGGAAGCCACCTGCCAGTTACTGCGGAAGCAAATGAAGGCAGCCTGAAGTACTGGCACAGAGTTCACATAAAGATCGAAAATAGCATATGCCATCCCAGTTCTCTTTGAGTCCACGAAACTACAGGTTACAATAAGTCCATGTGGCAATTATCGAATTTGACTGTGTATCTTGAGCGAAATCTTTGGAACTATCTTGAGCATATTCTAGTGAAGGCCTTGTGTGCAATAAATAAAATGTTACAGAGGGCACGAAATTATGCGCGAGAATGGAACAACGGTTTAAAGTGTCCCTGAAACAATAGATCGTGTGTGTGTGTGTTTTTTTTTGAGAGAGTAGAGAATAAAAAGAAAATAGCCTGTGGCACATAGAACTGTTGTAATACTTCAGCTGGATTATTCAAAGAGGAGGATTACTTACACGAGAAATTGAAATGCATAATTCAGTATTCTAAAGTTCAGTAATTAAGTTTCTAACTAGTTACTTTACGGCATATATTGTAATGTACGAATTGTAGACCTTGAGTTGCGAGACAGATTTAGTTTGAACGAATTCGCAGACACACAGCTGGCTCGAGATGTGCACTGTAAAACGTGCGGTAAAGGTGCACTGTTTTCCCACGTACTTTTTAAGAAAACGCCGTTGTATGTATTGAAGCACAGAAATAACTTGGACGCCTATGTGTTTTGTCACCCGCTTTGGGAATGAATATCTTAAAACTGGTGACGCCCTCGGACTGCGTTTCAAGAGGATGCGTCTTGCACACTCAGTCAGCAGCTACAATTCGTAAATTGGAATATGTGTCGTAAAGTAACTAGGTAGACACTGAATGGTTGTAATGCGCTTTATTAGTCGATTTATAAATTTATGTTTCTCGTGCAAGCAATGTCTGCCTCGTCGCGTAAGGCATCTAAATGTGTCGAACTGTGCTATCTGCCACGAGAAGAGTGGAAACCGAGAAGCGAGATTTTTATTAGTAATATCATAAGGAGTCAGCAAACAATGAGACGGAGGACAGCCTAGGGGAGATTATTGGCAGTTCTTAAATGAATTAAAGAAATGCCAAATAAATGAAAGTGAAAGCGGATGAAAAAACAACAGTTTGCACGGGGAATACGAACCCTCGTCTTCGCATTACGCGTGCGATGCTCTTACCAAGTGAGCTACCGCGGCTATCCTATCCTGTTATCCTATCCACTTTCTAGGATATTTACGTTTATCTGCTGAATCTAACTATAAGGCAGCTATCGTCGATGAACGATTAATCGATTAAATGTATCCAGCAAGCGAATAATCTTCATCATTATCCACCTTTCATTTAATCGACTTAATCGATTAGACATGTTCGATTAATCATTTTCTGGAGTTTGACAGGAATGGTGCGAAAATTTCGAAATTGTACTGGAATTGCGGAGCACGAGCAGTGACACTGCGGCTATGGTACAGCAATCTGTCGACTCGTCTTTTGCGAGTCCCGAGTGATGCCGAGCCTAGCGCTTCCCTGTCTTCGCCCTACACCGCACACGCGACCACGTCGCCCCATGCCGGAGGCTACAAATGTCCTCGCAACTAAAGGCGTACTATAGCGACCCAGTCGTTGATCGTCGTGCCACTCCCAGTGGCACAGCACTCGAACCGGTTTGGAGCAAGTATTTGACACAGCGATGGAGTTCACGTCGATTCCACCAGACCTACAGCTTCCGAGCGTCTATTCTCGCGTGCTGGTTGTCTGGCCACTCGAAGAAGGTGTCGCTTTCATCCAGACATCTCAGTCAATTGAAATACCTTCGCTCTGTAGAAAAGAACATGTGGCTTGAAATCCTAAACGAGTAATTTTATTTTCGCGTGTGTATATTGCAGTATCTTGCATGTTTTATTTGGACTTGATCATTTAGTTTTGTCATTTTTCTTGGTTCTTGTTCAACTATACTGCACTGGGATTTACTAGTGCCATGTATCTTGTTTAATTCTGCTCTTGTAACAAATATTGTTTATGTTTTCAAAGGCCACTAGCGCGAACTTTACTTAGTCTTTAACAAATTAAAGATTATTCATTATCAAACTTCATACACTTGTACTTCTAACTTGATTCCACCTCTCAAACATTAAGATAGGATTCTACAAAAGTAGATAACTGTGTTTTAGTCTATTTAAAGTGTCCAACGAAATTTCGGTTAATCACTTAATTGATGAAAAACTCTGCATCTAGAGCGATCATTCGATTAAAGACTAAAATGATAAATGAATATCCATTAATCGAATAAGAAAATTACTCAACCAACTCTAAAACTAACCCTGGCATTATATAACTGTTACAAATGGGATGGGTCTTATTAGAAGATGATAGGCGGTTACCGTATAGCAGGGGACAGGACGGTCATCCAAGGTCATCCAAGACCAACAGGCAGCGACCCTCGCGCACACCTCTACCTTCCCTCCCTTCGGCTGCGCCGTGCAGCGTGACAGCTTCTCCGGGGCCTGACGAAGCGCTCCGAGCGGGTGGCATCGCCCTATCGTGGTACAGTTTGAGCCGGGCGACGTACACGACTTGCGTTTTACGTGGCCGCCCGTTGTGTGAAGTCACTCTTGCGATGAAGTGTGTCACGTCACTCAAGCGTTTCCGTATGACGTATGTATGGGCCGGTGTATCGGGACATACATTTTGTTAAAACACGTTGGCGGGCTAGTTGGTTAGAATCCATGGTAGAGTGTATAAGCGCGACTGGACGAGGACGTAGAAAGAAACAGATACACAGACACAGCGCTGTGTCTGTGTATCTGTTTCTTTCTACGTCCTCGTCCAGTCGCGCTTATACACTCTACCATGGATAAATTTTGTGTGCATCCCATTTTTCCCCACAGGCATCCAAAGCGAAACAAAGTCCCCAGGAGCAAATGCGACGAGGATATGTCGAGCGTCATAATGAGCCTTGGCACGATCGTGAGAGGAGAGAGTCCTGAGGGGGGCCAGTCGACGGGCATCGTCGGCACGACATAAAGTCTATTGAAGAGTCCTCATGTGAGGATCAGGGGAGGATGGTGTGGAAGAAGCTTTGGGGGTTGCGAGTATGGATAAGAACGAAAGACTCATAACATGTGACTTCATGCTTGGCAGTATCGTAAGCGTACGTAACAAATGGTAAAATAGAATCCCAATTTTTGTGATTTGTGGAGACATACATGGCAAGCATGTTGGTCAGGGTACGATTCGTGCGATCAGTGAGGCCGTTTGTTTGCCGGTGGTAAGGGGTCGAGTGCCGGTAATCACATTTACAAAGACGTAGTAGTTCTTTCACAACATCCGCAGTAAACTGCCCTCCCCGATCCCTGATCGTAACGCGTGGAACACCGTTACGGGGAATAACAGAATACAGCAGGAAAGATGAACCGTCAGCTGCCGTAGCCGAAGCGAGCGCCGCCGTCTCACTATACCGGGTAAAATAGCCCGCACACACAGTAATCCAGCGACGTCCGGTAGTAGACTTGGGGAAGGGACCCAGCAAGTCGACACCAGATTTTTTAACTGGCAAGGTCGGCGACTTAACTAACTGCAAGGCACCCGCAGGAGGCATCATTAACTGCTTATGGCGTTGGCATATTGCATAGCTGAAAACATACTGCTTCGCCGTCTTCCCGAGCTGGGGCCAATAGAAACGTTGGTGCAGTCGGTGGAGCGTCAAGGTGGCCTGAAGTGATGTCATCGTGCACGGCGTGAAGGATCATAGATCTCGATGTCTGGGGAACCACGAGGAGATGTGGAGCGCCTTACAGCAGAATAATTCGCCTTGTATAATAATCTGTCAACAATAACCAAAGGTGAGCTCCATGCTAATGACCCGAACAGTTTCCTGATGCCACCACCTTCAAGCGTGAGCAACAGCACGACTCTTCCATTACACCTGTTCTTGGCGTCCAGAATAGGTGTAATGGAAGAGTCGCGCTGTTGCTCAGGCTTGAAGGTGGTGGCATCAGAATACTCTTCGGGCATGGTAAGGAGGTATTCATCTAAGTCATCGTGCGTATCTCGCATGCTTGGCGACGGAAGGCGAGATAAACATAACTCTTGTATGCGATAGAAAAGCCGTATTCTTGAAGCGGAATGACCACCGAGCTAATCGGCTAGATGGATCGCGTAGTCCAACTAATCAGCAATGAGAATGGTGGTCTATCAGTATCTTGAAGTGGCGGCCGTACGAGTATGATCGAAACTTGTGGCTGGAGAAGACAGCCACGAGGTATCCCAATTTGGTTAGGGTATAATTCAGCTCAGCCTTGGTGAGAGTACGGCTATAAATTGTAGCCGGTGAGGTAGCAAGATGTATTCGCTTTGTACTGGAGAAGAACGAGCAGCATGCACTGCTTCGAGAAAGATGACGACGACGAGTTTTTCGAAGCCTTGTGCCTATGTTGCCTCAGCTGTGTGACCTCTCGCTGCGATGCTCTACTTTCCGAGGGTTTAGTCAAACCAGAACACCTCTTGACATTTGGTGGAGGTGCTGGGCCATTTACAAACCCGGAACTCCGCAGCCGGGCGCTCCCTACCGTTTCTGCAATGCCTCAGGACGCCGCGCAGCTCATACTGGTTCGTTACAGCGCAATACAAGACAAGGGCACAAGAAGGTATAAAAACGACGACACGGCGCTGACTGTCAAGTTATATTTTATTGAACATATGTATGACATATACACACGCGCCAGTTTACAACCATGACATGCACGAGGCACAGAGATGCATCGAGGCAACGGTGACAATCTGACGCATAATCAAAATTGACATAGGTAACGCGATTCCTTATGAAGAGTGATGGACGGTTCGCAGATACACGCTTTGTCCCTAATCTTTATATTGTGAGCCTCGGCGGTTTCCCTTGTCAATTGGCCTGCGTGTTTAAAAATGACAGTAGTTTTTTTTTTTTTTTTAGATCGGCGCGACAGCCGCACGACTTGCAATGCTCCTGGAGATGAAGTCGCTCAACCCCTTGAAGAGATAGCTCACGCTCACGAAGTCGAGCATTGACACATCGCTTCGTTTGTCCCACGTACTCTCTACCACAAGATAATGGAATGGTATACACAACCTGCTTAGCACAAGTGATGTACAGACGCAATAAAAAATACGCGGCCCACGGCTCCGGGCACAGGAGCGGCCGCGGGGCCACACCGCGGCGCTGATATCGCCATCGGGCGCCTGCTTCGAGGGTGCACCGAATGACGCCAGGCTTCGCCCTCACTCTCGTGCGGCCAAGTCACGCGCTTGATAAATTTCAAGTGCGGCGTTCGGCTGTTTATCATGCGCACGACTTGGCCGCACGAGAGTGAGGGCGAAGATTGGTGTCACTCGGTGCACCCTCAAAGCAGGCGCCCGATGGCGATAGCAGCGCCGCGGTGTGGCCCCGCGGCCGCTCCTGCGCCCGGAGCCGTGGGCCACGTATTTTTGATTGCGACTGTACCTGTTCACATGTTTGAAAGGGCATTTTCCCTTCACTTGCGTATCCTTCAGCAAATTATCAACTAACGGGCATATGCGACCTATCTTATGTTTCGCAGAAAAACGAACGTCAATGACTGATATCCCTCCATTCTCTTCCACCCTTGTGCCCGTTTCCTGTGCTGTTTTCTATGATTCTACAGTTCTTCTCACGCCGTCTAAACTTGTTGCGCGCAGTCATCCCTTCTTGCTTCCCTTTGCCCTCCTTCCTTTTCGCCAGGGCTCCAGCACACTTTACGTTTCGAATCCGTTTTCGTGTCCATCAAGCTTACATCATGGCGAGTGCCTCGGTTTCGCTGACGAATTCGGCACGTGGTCGGTCTACGATGCACCTGATGACTTGACTCCTCTTCAGATTGACGCCATAGCCCTTCCTGTATGCGTCGGCGCATGAATGTGATCGAACGTTTGCCCCGTCTGTTGATCGCAACCTCACTCCGAGTAAGCGTGCGCAGATCATCGACGTCCTTAACCGATTTCCGACTTCTTTCAACCTCCAACAAGAATGTTTAGGACCTACCTCCATAGTCGTTCATCACATCGACAACGGCCGCCATGCGTCTCTACGTCAACGTCCATAACGTGTGTCCGCGACGGAGCACCGTGTCATCGATGAGCACACAGAAGACATGCTTCAACGCGGCGTGATACAGCCATCACACGGTCCCTGGGCGTCTCCGGTTGCGCTGGTCAAAAAGGAAGACGGCACAATTCGCTTTTGTGTGGACTATCGACGACTCAACAAGATAACTCGGAAAGATGTTTATCCTCTTCCCCGTATCGATGACGCACTGGACTGCCTCCAACGCGCTGAATTCTTTTCGTCCTTAGACTTACGATCCGGTTATTGGCAAGTCCCGCTGGCTGAGGCCGATGGCCCGAAAACGGCATTCGTTACGCCTGACGGCTTATATGAATTTACCATAATGCTCTTTGGCCTGTGTAAAGCACGTCTAATAAAGTTTTGTGAATGAATGAATGTGTCTCCTATTCTGAGATGACAGAATAGGACATCTGTGCGGCGCGATTTTTTTTTGCGGAGGGCCAGAAACCGAATTGTGGCTTTATCACGTACAACTTATGTTACCGAGTCCCACAAGCGTTGCCTGTGGTGTCGCAGTTTCCTTCGTAAGAAAGCACTCGGAGCTGTGGCAGGGAGATCAGCGGTATGATTAATAGCTTGCGATGCAATTGAAGTGGCCATATGTTCCGCCCGTATACTAGCACGTATACTAGCGCATACCTACCCTGAGTGCGGTGATTCAGCCAACTTAGAACACATGCTCTGGCGCTGCCCCTCGTTACGAGGCACAGATCAAGCAGACCGGTCAAGATGGCATACCTCACTGCGAAGCCCCGACTACGGGGACCAAATCTGGGCCGTCCAGAGAGCCCAGGATGCGGAGGCCAGGCTCGGCCCACCCGTCCCAACGTGGGAGCGGCCCGCTGCGTGATAATCGCGTTTATCAGGACTGCCAATAAAGTTTTGCCATCCATCCAACTGTTCCGCCAGAACATTACCCTCGATGCCCCTATGGCCAGGCACCCAGGATATAATGACAGGTTGGTTAGATATATATGCTTTACACAGGACGGAATAGAGCTCAATGAGTACGGGATTTTTGTGCTTACAGAGGGACTTCAAGGCCTTCACGACGCTAATAGAGTCTGAATATATAGCTGCTTTTTGGAGTTTTGATTTCCTTATGTGCTTCACAGCCGACAATAGTGCATAGGCTTCAGCCGTAACGACGCTTGTTTCCGGATGCAGTACATCGGATTCCGAGAACGATGGACCGACGGCTGCATAGGACACCCCGGCATGTGATTTAAATGCGTCTGTGCAGGACTCTGTGCAGGAGTGCTTGTACTGGAGTTCTAGGAAATGCACTCGGATTTAGAGCTCTGGGGCGTGCTTTGCAACTTCTAGAAAAGATATATCGCATTCTATCAGCTGCCACCCCCAAGGCGATAGCTGCTTAGCTGGAGGCATTAAGCGATGTTCGAGACGTGGGACGTCCATTTCAACGCAAAGCGCCCTCACACGCAGCGAAAAAGGCTGTCTTACAGAGGGACGATTCAAAAGAATGTGGAAGATGTAATATTGTTAACGGTAATAGAACACGGATGTTGATGATTGGAACGTAGTTTATGACAATATGTTAGGCTAATGTATGTTCTCTGCAGATTGAGTGACCACTCAGTTGATTCTAAATATAAACGTTGACTAGGACTTCTTCTAAAAGCGCCAGTGGCCAGGCGGATACCTATAGATGGTGGACGGGATCTAGTATCTTTAGCGCGCTCGGGTCGTCAGAGTGATAGATCACAGCACCATAGTCCAACCGTGATCAAATGAAGCTCTTGTAAAATTTCATTAAACACTTCCTGTCGCTGCACTGTGTTGTGTGGGATAAAATTTTCATTAAGTTCATTGTTTTTTAGCATTTCACCTTGAGATATTTTATGTGTGGAATAAAAGTTAGTTTAGAGCCAAGTATAATGCCTAAGAGCTTGTGCTCTTTATTCACAGGTATGCGTTGCCCATACATTTCGATATTGGGATCTGCAATGAGCCCTTTCTTTGTGAAAAGTACGCAAGAACTTTTGTTGGGGGGTTCACTTGAAATCCGTTCTCGTCTTCCCGTTTAGACAGTTTGTTCAAGCGTTGTACTTGTCTCTTACGCGCTTCAATGTTGCAGGGTTTGAAACCTATTTGCGTGTCGTCTACGTAGACGGAAGGAGAAACAGCTGGCGGTAATGAAGCAGGAAGCGTGTTCATCTTCATGATAAAGAGCGTGCAGTTAAGCAGGGCACAGTAGTGTCTTAAATGGTCGCGGCAATACGTTGCCGATCTTCACGTGGAATGTACGGTTGGGTAAATACCTTTCTAATATGTTTAGCACATTCCCACGGATGCCTATTCCCGACAAGTTTCGCAAGATCCCGTAACGCCACGTTGTGTCATACGCTTTCTCCATATTGAAACGTGCACTTGTTCTTTATCGGGTGACCACCTCTCTCCGCAGTGGTAGCAGAGCGGGCGGTTGTCAGGAGCACGCCAGACGTCTGTTTTCCTTGGGCAGTTTCGCTGGACGACGGGTGGGCGAGCTGGCAGCGGCGGCGGCGGACGGCGGACTACGTCATTTCAGCTCTCTGGCGCGGCCGCGGTGTGTAAAGGCTAAACCCCATGAGCACGATTTTCTGCGCGACAGCGACGAGCGACGGGTTCGAGCTACGGATCGGGCCGTCGCGTGAACAGATCGCTCGGTCTTGTCGCGCGATCGCTCGGTTCTGCAAATCTAGAATCTCGTCGCCCGGAAGTGCTATGAGCGACTAGCCAATAGCGCGAAGCCGGAACTGGATGCACATAACTCAAGTACTTCTGATTGTCGCGCGGAACGAGCAAACCATTGAATTTTTATACGTGCAAGAATAAGAACCTACTGCACGATTTTCAGAAGTATTTTATGCAGCTTTTTACAGTAAAACACATCAACTTAAGTTAATAAAGCACGCGTCACGCTAGTTTCGACGCCTATATTGCTGCCCTCATACCGGCAACACTGGGGAGACGTCGCTCGAAGTCGTCGCTCGCATGGGGTACGACTTGTAGGCGACGAGCGAACGCGACAGCCATCTCCATCGCGTCGCTTGTCGCTGTCGCGTGCAAGATCGCTTGCATGGGGTTTATACTTTACTTTGACGGCGGGCGACGGCGGCGTATCGCTTCAGGCTGGGCCTGTGGCGATTCCGGTGGCGCTTCGGGAAGTTCCAGTGACCGCTGGATTTCTCCTCTCACGACGTAATCGATCGAGGCAACTTGAAGCTGCAATCTCGAGAACATCCTCTGAAGTTCCTCTTGCACGACCGCTCTGAGGGTCTCGCGTAGGTAGTCGGTGCCCAGTGAGTGAACTTCAGCGTAGTTAGCTGGACTTGCGCGCCGGCTGAATTGCCGGTTTCGCATTTCTAGAGTTTTCTCGATGCTGGTGGATTCGCTAAGAAACTATTCGACGGTCTTCGGTGGGTTTCGTATCATTCTTGCAAAAAATTCTTGCTGTACACCATGCATGAGTAGGTGAACTTTCTTCTCCTCGGACATTTCCGGGTCGGCGTGGCGGAACAGACGGCTCATTTCTTCCGTTAAGATGGCAACGTTCTCGTTAGGTAGCTGCAATCGGGCTTCTAGCATAGTATCGGCCCTTTCCTTGCGCACGACACACGTAAAGGCCCGCAGGAAGCCGCTACGGAATAGGTCGCATGTTGTCAAGGTCGACTCCCGGTTCTCAAACCACCTTCTGGCGGCGTCTTCTAAGGCGAAGTATACGTGCCGCAGCTTGTCGTCGGAGTCCCAGTTGTTGAAAATCGCGAGTCGTTCCTAGGTCTCCAGCCAGGATTCCGGGTCTTCAGTCGCTGATCCACGAAAGTTTGGTGGGCCCCGAGGTTGTTGAAGGAGAATGGGGGACGCATGGGCAGCCACTGGGGTTGTCTTGGCCACGATCTTCTTGGTCGTCTCAGGTAGAAGTCCGTGCTCACGGGGCAGCTTTTGCAGTCGGTTACTTGCTCGATGATCCAGGACGACGTTGGTTTCGTCTTTGCTGTCCGAGCTTCGATCATGGCTTATCGGGGGCGTCCGGTACATCAACGAACAAGCACCTCCACCGGATGTCACGTGGTAGTGACGGTGAAGAAAACAGAAAAACTGTGAATGGCGAAGCTAGTGTTTCAGTGGGCGAACCTCTGCCCTGAAAAGTTACACTCAAAGCACAACAATATCGGCGTACACAGTCGGCGATCGTCGAAAATCTGATCAGCGGGTGAAGCGCGTCGGCCCCCATACATGAGTCATCGAAGGTTCCAGAGTAATCGCTGGTGCCCGCGTGTTTTCCAGAAAGCTGTACACCATTCGCGCCGCGCACACATGAAATCAGATCACACAAGGTTCGTCGACAACAGACAGCGGACAGAGCCATCGACAACATTCGAGAAACCTCAGATACATGCAGGCGCGTCCTGCACTGTGCGACATTCGTTAGGCGTTGAAACGTGGTCACCCGATAACACTGGTCACCCGAGAACAAGTACACTTGTCAATACCGAGAAATACAGCTAAGAGCTGTCTATGTCCGAGCGCATCACGGACATTAAAAAAATTGGGGTTTTACGTGCCAAAACCACCTTCTGATAATGAGGTACGCCGTAGTGGAGGACTCCGGAAATGTCAACCGCCTTAGGTTCTTTAACGTGCACCTAAATCTAAGTACACGGGTGTTTTCGCATTTCGCCCCCATCGAAATGCGGTCGCCGTTGCCGGGATTCAAACCCGCGACCTTGCGCTCAGCAGCCCAATACCATAGCCACTGAGCAACCGCGGCGGGTCCGGACATTTCCCTCAATGCGCACAATATGATCAATTGTGGACCGCCCTTCTCTGAAGCCATACTGATAGGGATCAAGCATATTGTGCTGTTCAGGGAAATGTATGAGTCGACGATTAATCAATTTTTCAAAAAGCTTACACAGACACCTTGTCAGAGCTATAGGTAGATAACTTGCCGCCAAGGAAGGGTCTTTATTCAGCTTCACGACGGAAATAGCAATAGCTTCTTTTCATGAGGATGGGAGGTATCCGGCGGCCTGCAGATAGAGTTGAAAAGTCCCAGAAGCGTCATCTGTGTGTCGATGTGTAGGTTTTTAATTATGTCATATTTGATTCTGTCAGCTCCCGGTGCAGAGCTTCTATATGCGCTCAAGGCAGCTCTCAGCTATGCAATATTAAAATGACGATTGTATGGTTCATTCGGACGGCATTTACAATCCAGTGACTTAAGTTAAGCTAATTGTTTATATTTAAGAAATGATTTTGTGTAATGTGTGGAGCTTGATACATGCTCGAAATGTTTGCCCAGAGCGTTGGCCTGGTCTTCCGAAGTAATCTCTTGATTGTCAACTAAGGGCAGAGGCTGGATATGCTACCCCTTTAGCTTTCTTAGGCCATTCCATACGCTTGAGTGCAGGATATTATGGCCGAGAGAAACCTCTCCCAGCTAGCCCCCCTTTCTGTCTCCGCGTGCGCCTTCCTTGTGGTTTTACCAGTTTAAATTACATGAGATTTTCTGCAGTCGGGGAGCGACGCATTAAAGCCCACACTTTGTTGTGCATCGTTCGTGCCAGTCTGCACAGCTCATTCTACCACGGGACTTGTCTTTTAGATGAGAGATCCTGTGTTTGTGGAGTGAATTTTTCAGCTGTGTCGAGTATAAAACAAGTAAAATACGCTACTGCTTCATCTATGCTAAAATCGGTGATAAGATGTCGTCATAAGTGGATTCTTTAAAATGATTCCATTCGGCGGAGGCTAGTTTCCACCAAGGGGCATGTGGAGGTATTCCTTAAGGATTGACTTCCTTAAGGATTTTTGGTTACATTCCATTGCAAGTCAGGGAAAATTGAAACAGAGCCAATCGGCAGGTGTATTGATGAATATGACTTATGATGAAGATTATAACAGGTTGGCTCCTTTTTGAAGAGGCACGTACGAACCGGAGCTTACAAGCACATTTTTAATGAAACGACCTATCGCGTCGCGTCGTGAGCCTCCTTACAACATTGGGCATTAAAATCGCCTACGAACTTGTAGGGGTCCGGAAGCTGATAAATAAGGTTATAAAATCGCTTTTTCCTAGATTATAATTTGGTGGTATGTATATGGAACATGCAGGGATGAATTTATTAAGATCTCAGTACCTTTCCACTTAGTGAAGAAGGTTGACCAGCGAAGTTGTGTATGTGGGCCCCTTAATGCGAACTGCACCTCCTGCGCGAGTCGGCCCGGCATTGCACTATCTTCGGGATTGGTCCAAGTATGGGGAGTGCTTAACGCCTGCTTCACCCCCGCCGCGGGTCGGCCCGGCATTGCACTATCTCCGGGATCGGCCCACGTGTGGGGAGTTTCTTGCTTGCGACACGAAAATTTCCTTGGAGAGTTGAGGTATACAGCTTCGCTGTAATAATCGCCCCCACTGGCACTGCCTCAAGGGGCGTCTGAAGGGGCGACATGATGACAAGCTACAGACTTGTCGACTACTAATGCTACACCGCCAGATGAGACATTCGCCTCGTTGCGGTCTTTACGATAGATGGTGTACTGACGAAGCAAGTTTGCGTGTGTGGGTTTCAGATGCATCTCTTGAACACACAGCAACTTTGGATTATGCATGCGTAGGAGTTCTGCAATGTCGGCTAGGTTATGAAGAAGTCCATTAATACTCCATTGTAGTATTTCTGTGTCCATGATGATAAATGTGTTTTGTGCTGTGTGGTTAAGAGACGAGGATTAGCTCAAGGGCCCTTTCCAGGCGCCGTGACGCGAGGTTTGTCTTTTTTGGAGCGATCGCGAGAGTCTGCCCGCTCCTTAGGTGCTGGTGGCGCCGTCTGGCTGGTGGTCGTGTCTATCGCCTCTTGCGAGGCGCTGCACACGCGCTCTACCGAGCGCCTCGTTTGACGTGAAGGCCTCGACACGTCGGACGAGACATTTGAAGCCACCGGTCCGGAGGTCGATGGTCCCTTCTGCTGGGGTGGCGGAACAGCACGAGCTGTAGCCGCGAGGGGGGGGGGGGGGGCGAGGGCGGGCGCGGATGGCGTCACCGCGGGCTCACTGCGTGTGAGCCGGACAGCCGCCGGAAGCCGTTGTGTCGGCGCCTCCTGACGCTTCACATCGGCAAAGCTGTTCTCGGACACGTGTGAAACCCGCCTGCGTGCCTCCGTAAATCATATATTCTCTTTTAATTTGATTGTTAGCATTAAAGTTAAGCTTTCTTTGCCTCTTCGAATTTCCCACTGCTGGTGCTGCTGCTGTGGCTGCTGCTGTCAGGCACACCGTGTCGGAGGGGGGAGGGGGTGGTTCAGAGCTTGCGTATACATGTCAGGGGTGAGTTAGACATGAAAGGCGGCGCTATAAACTCGTTTTCAGCCCACCGCGTCGAATGTGCACAATGCCCTCTGGAGCTCCCTGGCCGTCGCCACATTAGCCTCTTGACAGCTGTAATTATCCGTGACTCCCCTCAGAAGCATTGCAGACATTGCAGCGTTTCCCTTTTTGCTAACGTGCGAGTCCAGAGGGGACGTACATAGAACCGTAGAGAGGAGGGAGGAGAAGAGGCAGTTACCATACAAGGGGAGGGGGTATGAAGGTGACGTGAGAAGTCAAGGAAACCCTACTACTATACGACAGCGGTTGCGGGGAAACTGAATAAGCCTAAGTTCAAGCTACGGTATTCGTAAATTCCGTCGCCTATAGGTGGGCGCGCAAGGCGACTCAATATGGCGTCCACAGAGAGTATAGCAACCCCCGAGATCATGTGGGTCCTTCACTTCAGCTCATATTTGGCTTAGCGCTTCAAGATGGCTTTACCTTTTTCGCAATCACTGTCGCTAAGAGGCATCATGCGCCGAATAGACGTCTCAGAAATGCGGATATGGTGCCTTATTAAAGGGGAAGAGGTCACGAACGCCAACAACATTATTTGTTGCGACGTGAAGGCCTGCCGCGCATCGTCTGTCGCTGTGGAAGGGCTTTGCCTGCAGACGTCGCATGCCCGGCAGAAGCCACACGAGCAGCAATTTATGACCGGGAAGGTTCTATCAAGGAACGTTAGCTTGCCTTTTATCTTTTTCTTCGTGGGGATTGCGACGGTCCGCAAAGCCTGCCTTTCGCGCATTGCCGTTACGCTACAAAGAGTGATTTTACTTCTCTGCGACGTTTTCGAGCTCCTTTCACGGAGTTGTTGTGAGAAGATATTCATATTCGATAATGAAAGGAAAGATGTTACTAAGGTTATTACAGCTGCGGCTTTTCAGACGTCTTTTTCGTACGTCGCTATAATAGCGCATGCAGATGTAAAAAGACATGCCGGTTGTTTTATTTTCGCTGGTACAGTTGTATTATCGTTCTCGTGACGAGGAGTCGCGACAGAAGCTTGTTGCACTCACGTCGCAAATTCGGTGCCTGTGTTTTATGCTCTACCGATCTTGTTTTCGGGGCCACTGTAGCCGCAAAACTTTACCGTTCTGAGCTGTACCCGCGCACTGGGTACAGCTCAGAACGTAAACACATGCTTTTCTGGTGGGAGGATACAACGGTGACCACACTGCGGGTTGCTGCCGGTGAAACATAGCCCAATATACTACGCCCGCCGACGTAGACCTAAAGTAGTATTTCTCTAGAGCTGCGACAAAGTGCTGCAAGCATGTAAGTTTTTATATTAAATGCTCGTGTGTTCGCAATGCGCTGGCCACAAGTGCACAGCTCGAGCTTGGCCGAGCGGAGGAACCCAGGATGCAGCGAGAACAAAAACGTGCGTTCCGAAACGAGACACCGCGGCAATCACACTATGAGTTAATGCAGGTGAAACCTGAGCAAATGCTTCTCACGCTCGCCCACGTACTACATATACTCGGGATCGAAGCCACGCCGTTGTTCGCGCTGCTGCAATACACTTTCGCAAGCTTTATTTCTTCTAACTAATGCATCGATTCTCCATAGAAAAACAAATACAAGAATGCACACAAGCAAAGAAGTTTCTTTTTCTTAACTACGTGGCTCCAGAAAAAGTCACTGCCAATGAAATGCGCACTGCACACTTTCATCGGTGGTGTGCCCGCCTTGCCGATTCGCAACTTGACACCCCATTCTTTCTTCTTTGCCGCATTTTTGGGGAACGAATGGAGACTCATTTCACTTGCCACAAGTATGTTGGTGCTTTGCGGCACGCAGCACCTGCGATTGCTTTTGAATTTCATCTTGCACAAACGATGTGTAAAAACAGATAATCAAGCCTACCGGCCGCCGCGAAGAAAGCAAGCAAATGCGCCAGCACCGCGCCTCCTGTGGTTACTCCGATATTCTGAAAAATATCGCCGATGGCCACAGGGTGGCGCGACAGTTTACTGAACTTGGGAATAGTACGTTGCTGCTATTTCTGAAAAAGAAACATCATGTAAATATGCCAAGCGGACAAACTATGCAGGGCGTGCAGAAGCAGAGCCGCATTAATTGAAGTGCACCTCAGGGTCCAGGCGACACCACGGAAGCGGTCGACCGTCAAATAAACACTTCGGTGCCCGCCGCTCTAGCTTGGCGGCTATGGCACTGCTAGAGGCCGTGGATTTGATCCCAACCGCTGCAGCCGCATTTCGACGGGGGTGAAATGGAAAATGCACGTGCACTTAGAATTTCAGTGTCAAAATTAATCCGGAGTCCGCCACTACGGCATGCCTCATGATCCAATTGTGGTTTTGGCACGTACAGCCCCATAAGCCAATTCAAATTTAATACTTCTGCCAAAATCCCAGGTGCCCTGCGGGGCACTGACTATGCTCCACCCTCTCAGAGGTTATGAAATATGGCGCCCAACAACGCCTCAAGCAAACACCTCTCCCTGCGTGTTTTGTGTACTACGCAGACAAACAGCAGTGGTGCCCCCAAGGTAACGTTTAATAATGTCTCACCACTCTCGTGTTAGACTAAACGTTGAAGAAATTAACCTTAACAGCGAACATCACCGTTAATTATTCTCAATGAAAGCATCCAGCCCGGAAAACTTCGCTTCCATCGATTCCCACAGTGCGTGGGATCTGCACAATTGCTTCTTTTTCTTTTTTCCATGATGGGCAGGGCCGCGAGAACGCGGCGTGTTCCCCACCACAGTTCACAGATTGGAGAGAGTTTCGGCATGATTAAGAGAGGTGTTCGTTAGCACTGCATTTCGCACAAGTCTGACGGCCTTGGCATTTCTGTGAACTATGGCTGAATCGCTGGCACTTAAAGCATCGCAGAGGATTTGCTACGTACGGTCTGACTCGGTTCTTCACATACCCTGTCTCGATAGTGTCGGGCAGGTTGCTTGAGCCAAACATAAGTATTAGGTGCTTGGTATTGATCTCTTGTGCGTTACGCCTCATTTTAATTCTTTTGACATTGGTCCCGTTCTGATCACTCTAACCCTTTAGAAGTTCGGCTTCAGACAATTCTATCAAATCAGCATCGGAGACAACGCAATTCATGGTACGGTGTAAAGTCGCTGGAACACCCCCAACATATACAACATTGGACAGTATGTCATGTGTTTCTAGAGCTTGGCTGGGTTTTTAGCGAGTCCGAGTGAGAATTGCCGAGTCTGATTTGGTGAGTTTAGTCTGAGCTCTAAGTTGAAATACATTTGAAAGTCTGAGCGAGTCCTTTCTTGAGTACATACGGCTAGCTTAGATTACCAGACGGAAACTTGACAAACATGAAAGTGTGTGGATAGCGTTCTCTTGTTTGCACACTACGAACGAAGAAGCGGAGCGGCATGCAGTGCTCACTTGAGGTTTCTGTACCCATTCAGCTGTTTCCGCAGGGCCACCTTGATGGTTCGTTCGGCATCCATCTTCAATGGGGCATCACTGCACGCGGCCGATATTTTTTTTGCATTGTATATGGTAGGCACGAGATACACACGAAGACGTCCACAGACATCAGCAGCACAGCGCCATAGCAGGGTGAAATCGTATCGAAGCGGCTGGCCTAGCGGTTATAATTTTGTTACGTTCGCTGTGCCAGCCCCCCCCCCCTCTCTCTCCCCAATGCCGCAGTGCGACATCCAGAGGGTAGTATGTGAATGGTATTATAATCTGCGAAGCTCCACACAAAGTTGCAGGTGCGTACATTGGACTCGTTCTTTACTGCATACGGAATGGTTTTGTATACGATAGTGGTTGCTACAAAGTCATTCAAGGCCAACTTACTAGTCATAGAGGGCTCCGCCACTGACGGTTTGCCACCATGTGATGGACGACACGACCATCATCGGTGCCAGCAGGCTCCACCAAGTGCCGATGGTCACAGCGTCCTCGCCGTACCGGCTGTGCAGAGAGTCGATGAGACTGATTAGCCTATCGCCTATCGCCAGCCCTCGTACGCAAAGCGAGATGACCTAGTGATGGTTCATTCGGCTGGTCGAGATTGAACACACTTGGCTGGCTCTCTGAGAGCGCCGCGCTCGAGCTTCGAGCACTCGGAGGCGCTCTTGCCTTCGACCTGGGAATGCGACCGATATCCGGCGGACTTCCGGTCGCGTGGCTCCTGCAGCTTAGCTGGGTGCCTGATTGGGTGAGCTGGTGATTGGGCGAGATGGCGAAGCGTACAAGTGCAAAGGTCAGACGTGAACGAGACAACTGGCAAGGATATGTACAGACTAGCAACTGAGTTGTATCATCAATGCACCTAGTTTATCAATGCGGTTATCACAAATACTCGCCGTTTTTTTGTTTCTCCCGTCTTCACTAGTACTGCCTTTAATGTGTTCGCATTATTAGAGCACTTCACGGATCCATCCATCCGTCCGTCCATACACATACATATACACATACACACATACGCATATACATACACACACATACGCATATGCATACACACACATACACACGTACATACACATACACATATACATACACACATACACATATACATATACACACAGATACACATACATACATACATACATACATACATACATACATACATACATACATACATACATACATACATACACATACATACATACATACATACATACATACATACATACATACATAAGTACGTACTACGTACTTGTTTGTATCTAACCGTTTTCCCGCCTACCTGAGTCACTGGTTAGACCGTGGTCGAATGAGTAGCGCAACGTGCGTGCTTGTTTGTATCGAACCGTTTTCCCGCCTACATGAGTCACTGGTTAGTCCATGGTCGAATGAGTGGCGCATCGGGCTGCTGTGCTGAGGGAACAAGGTTCGAAACCAACCGTCGGACCAACTTAGGTTACTGAGTACGCGACGATGTGTACATATGTGCCTGTCTTCAACGAACCCCTTTCTTGGCGACGTAAGTCACTGCAGATGCGGATCTAGGTAGGCACCGCCACCTTAGGTACCGCTGGTCAAATAATATTTTGGACGCCAACCTGGAGCCCTGGTATGTGCTCCGTTTGTGCTGGTCTTCAATGAACCTCTTTGATGCCAACTTGAATCGCTGGTTCTGTGCCAGTCGGTGTGTGCGCTCTTTAATGAACGCCTTCGACACCAATTTCAGTAGCTATGTGCCACTGGGAATGTGCCATTGTGCAATGACGAAGAAGATCCAACGCTCAACAGAATTGAAACCACGCCAGAAGGGTTCCTCGAGGGTAGCAACATGATGTTTTAACAAGCTGCGCCCAACTGCCGTTGGGGATGTGCTGCTTTTGAACGAACGCTTTTTCACGCGAACGATTTAGCGAGCTGCGCCACGAATGCACTGGGTATGTGCCGCTGTTCAATGAACCGCTCGCAAACTTAGGCCACTGAGTATGTGCCACTGAGCATTCGGCAAGCGAGGAAACAATTCTCAGCGTTCGTCCGCACCAGCGCGCCATGCATTTTGGAGGCTATTGCGCAGGCTTCACGGTGGCAGCGCGTCTAGATGACGCCTACTGCTCTTAAGGCGTGAGTCTGGCTAACATCTGTGGACAGAAAGACAACGATTTAGGTTTGAAATATAGTGTTAGAAAATCAGGCGTTATGGTGTTCAATGAAAACAGTGAACAGACAGTGGTGATACAGGGCCAGGAAATACCTCGGGCAACAGAATATAAATACCTTGGTATATGGATAAACGAAGGAAATAGATGTATGGAAACACAGGAAAAAATAACAGTGAAGGGGAAGAGAAATGCAGCCCTAATGAACCACAAAGCGCTATGGGGATACAATATTTAAGAGGTTGTCCGACGTATGTGCAAAGGTGTAATGGTTCCAGGACTTACTTTTGGAAATGCTGTTGTTTGCTTGAAATTAGGGGTACAATCAGGACTCGATGGGAACCAAAGGTCAGTGGGTCACCTCGCATTGGGCGCTCACGGGAAGACTACAAATGAAGCTGTCCAGGGTGATATGGGCTGGACTAGTTTTGAAGTGAGGGAAGCTCGCAGTAAAATTGAGCATGAAGAACGTCTGAGGAATATGGAAGAAAGTAAATGGGCTGGGAGAGTGTTAATGTATCTGTACAGGAAAAAGAAAACATTGATTCACAGTGGAGGAAAAAAACTAGAAAGCTTACCAGCAAGTATGCGGCCTGTAGGGTGGGCAACACAGCAAGTAAGAATGTCAAGCAGAAAGTCAGAAAAACTGAGATAATCTCATGTTTGGCGGCAATGGAAAAGAAACCTGCCATGAGTAACTACTTAAGAGTAAAAAACGAAATCGGAAAAGAAACAATTTATGACAACTCAAAGGGAAGCTCATTATTTTTCGAAGCGAGATCAAGATGCCAAAGAATACGCACTTGCAAAGCGAGATATGAGGAGGAAGAAACAGCATGTGCTTGCTGCGGTAAAGCTAGGGAAATGATGGTGCATGTTTTATTAGAATGTGAAGATATCTTCCCAGCGGTCTATTTAGTCACCACTGGCCTCCTTGAAGCCCTTTGGTTCAGCGAGAGCAGTGGAAAAGTATACATGTCCGCAATAGGGATTAGTCAGAGGCGATTGGAGGATTGGGGGAAGGAAGTAGGGAAACGACAAAAAACGGATACATACAAAAGCACAGTTCGCAATAGGGGATCAGAAAATTTGGTTGTGGGAGTTCATAGCGTTTTTCTTTTTTTTATTGTTTAACCTAGGTAGGACATTAGGCAGTATAATAGGAAGAGCTTGGTGGCGCAACCCACCGCCCCGTTCCAAAGGGGACGCTCACAACGCCCATCCGAAGCGCGGCAGACGAATCCCGCTGCACTACAGGCCTCATACATAACTCGTTTCGACGCTGCCACACGTTGTGTCACGGTATTGACTCAATGCTAACACATTACCGTCGACAGTCATCATGAGATGGGTTCGCAATTTTTTTCAGGTAGCTCCTTCGCTTCCTTGTATAAATTCGGCGCATTGGTAATGAAACTTCACTTGGTAGCCCGTGTTTGCCCTTGTCACTTGTCTCGCCCACGTTTAACCTTCGCGCTGCACACTTACGATCCTGCAGCTTCCGTTGTTGGCGCAGTGTCTGCCGCGGCCTCCTGGGTGGTTCGTCGGCTCCAGAGCGCCACGCTTGTTTAGAGCACAAGTGGCAGAGACTTGTTTCAAAGTCTTTCCTTTGCCGGCCTCCGATTGCTCTGGCGAGCGGCTGCGCATTAGCGTCGCTCACGCTTTCTCTCGCTTCGGTCAAGAGGGGGCTTCGCCTCTTTGTAATCCGAGTCACAGCGAGGTAGAGACCAGCCGAGTGTACCATTAGAAAATGCGGCCGAGTAGTGTGCTGAACGGCTCACTGCTTGAAATATTATTTACATAATGTGGTGCAAGGACAGAACCACAAAGATTACACAAAGATATACGTAACAGGCACCGTGACGTGCACCTGTGACGTGTGTTACGCATGTGAAATGTACTCGTGCGTCTTTGTGGTTATGCCTTTTCGCTACATCATGTAAATAAGCACCAAATCGACAAACAACATGTACTTCTGCTTCAAAATTGGGCCGGTCCAAGAGGAGGTGATGACGGAAGAACGTGCGATGCTTGATTGTTTTCCGCTTTGATTCTTCACATATTTATGCGTTAAGCAATCCGATTGAGCAGACATTTCATGGAAGATATATTTCAAAATTTATACCATTGGCCTGCCAAAAAGCACCTTAAGGGTTTCTTGATCTATTACAACTTATTGTAATCATCTGCCGCTACTTTTGAGATATTACCGGATTTCCTTGCGCTTAAGGAGAACACGCGTGAAACTTGACTCGCAGATGCTCACACAACACTGGCAACTCATGGAACAGCAGCACGAACTTTTAGAGATGCAGCCAATATTGAAATAATTATCGATGCCAAGTGTTCATATTGTATAATGATACTTTCGCCAGCTGAAAAAAAGAAGAACATTCCATATTGCACGACCAAAAAGAAAGCTTATACACATTATAAGTGAATTTGGTGGCGAAGAGACGTTATGAATTCACTGCCAATGATTGCCAGTTTTCATAGGAACAGTCAGATTGTTTCGTCGAAAATTGTTTTGATAAAAATTCATTTTGCTGGATTAGTTTTCGCAATTGGGCAAGTACCATTTGGAATAGAAACTTGTTTCGCAATAAGCGTACGATAGCAGGCGCGTAATTACACACACGCTGCCTATGCGGCACATACCCGTACCTGTGAAGGTACTCGACAAAGTACCGGTTGGCGTCGTTTGTGTACAGCGTGATGTAAGACACGATCACCGAGGCGTTCACCGCGCATATCAGCAGGTTTTGGAAGATGGTCACGTATCGCCTGCAATTGCAATTGCACGCACATTTGTATTTTCGGAAATCTATGGCAATCGGAATCTGAAATATAGTTATTTGTGAGTGATCCATCAACCACCGACGACAGTCGAGGTACTAATACAGGACGGTAAGCTGGCCGTGCATGTGCGCGTGATACAGGGTATCACAAAGTCCGGCCACATCACAAAGCCTGGTCAGCATCTGTTTAATTCATGTGTAGCTATAATGCCCAAAGGCAACCCAGAGCTTTTGACGGACGATGTGGAGGGCGCGTAGATTATATGGCTACCTCTCGTTCTTTGACGTCTACCAAAAGCGAATAATTGCTTCCGACGCAGTGCTGAATTCAGTTCAACTCAATTTTGTTTTCCTTACATGAGAGAAAAGAGCATTCGCTAAAAGCTGTTATATTTGGTAGATTCGCGAGGAGAGTGCTACGTCGACGCGACTGCAACGGACCGCCAACAGACAGTTGGGCGGCTGACTAGTTACTGCGTCATTGCTCGTCTAGAAGAGCACGTACGTGTGTGTTACACCGTGAATCTGGCACTGTGCTGTACACCTCCGCCAGTGCAAATTCTAATACCAACCCCAGCTATAGGGAGTAATTCGGCCGAAGCCTACCACATCAGAAAACGCAGTCGAGGTTTTCACGGAGGCCAGTTGGTCAGATGGATCATGAAGATATGTAAAAAGAACGCCGACACCACAGACGACCAGAAAAGAAAAGCCTTTTCGGCTCCCCTAATGGCAGATGAAATGCCTTTTTCTTCTGTGGTACGCGTCTTTTTACTTATCATCAGCACTAAGATGACTTAAAGGCGGGAGCATGACCCACTCTGACAGTCGCCCTGACGACATAGGCCATAAGCCCTCTCACTACTTCTTTGAATAAAATTTTGCCTGAGTTTCCTTATCCCCATACCATCTGGTATTTCTGCTTGAGTACGTGTTTAACTGCCTGTATTTTTGTATCTTTATTTTTTTCTAAAGTCGCCCGAAAGTTTAATATTATACCGGGTGTTTCGCGTAACATGAACCCGACCTAAAGTGTGGTACTTTAGACGAATGAAAACAAAGGCATATTTTTTGAAGACATATTGAGCTAGGCTATTTTTTAAAGTGTGACTACCTTGAAAATAATTTATTACGTTTAATTATGCAACATTCTAAACATTCATTTTACGGCATAAGTCTTGTTTTAAAGCTTTAGAGCGTGCTCGAAATCCCTGATATAGTTGTTTTGTATAAAACGTTATCTCTTACGTAGCTTTTTTTTTGCGCGACCTCCGAAGAAAACCGCAATAGAGAGAGAGAAACGACGTCACTGCGCGCTTGCGCGTCCGGATCAATCATGTTTCACAAGAACTAAGTCCACACGCCTGTCCAAAGCTGACGAGAGTGTTTGCATACGTGTTAAGCGGTGGCCTATCGCTTATCATTTAGGAGCATGGAAGATTTCAATCTTCACAGGGACATATGCTGGACGCTTCAGCTGATCGCTTTCTTTTTTCTTTTTTGCAAGTCCCTAACGCGCTTCGTTCTTTCGAAATACGATTGAGGACGCTGTAGTTTACCCGCCGTGGTTGCTCAGTGGCTATGGTGTTGGGCTGCTGGGCACGAGGTCGCGGGATCGAATCCCAGCCACGGCGGCCGCATTTCGATGGGGGCGAAATGCGAAAACACCCGTGTACTTAGATTTAGGTGTACGTTAAAGAACCCCAGGTGGTCAAAATTTCCGGAGTCCTCCACTACGGCGCGCCTCATAATCACAAGTTGGTTTTGGCACGAAAAACCCCATAGTTTTTTTTTACTCTGTAGTTTAGAAGAGGGGAGCGCAATGACGTCATGTTTTCACATTTCACGGGCTTTCACAGAGCCTTCTGCTTAAAGAAGAACACGTAAAAGATAACGTCATACAATCAATTTGATGCCGATGAGACGTTTCGACTCGAATCGAGTATTGCCACGCGCAACCTGTGTTGAGCGGTGGGGCCTTGGCAAAGAAGACGAGGACGTGCTTAGGCTTGTGTAAATAAATACGTTGCCTCCGAGATGCCTATGCGTTCTTCACTTGCGGCAATAAGCACAGCTATCGGAAGGAGTGGTCGAACATGGAGATCTTATAGATCAACAGGCATGTGTGTTCGTTATACATTGTTTAGCTGATAAGTACAAGACCGAACAAGGTAGAGTTAGAATGAACTGTATATTTAAGGTTGAACAGCGCGAAGTAAACAAGTACCACCGACAAGCGTTTCCTCGCGTCCTTTTCTTATTCGCGCTGTTCAATCTCATTTCTAAATATGAACCAACTAGCCTTCGTCAAGATCCTACTAATGTATATTTCAACACATGAATAACGCTCGACTATGTCTATAGGGAGCTTTAGCGGCAGCTCGATGCGCGGCCAGCGACAGCAATTGACGTCGATAAGGTTTCTTCTGCGCACGCGCCGTCATCAACATGAAGCGTTTATGATCCATTGGAAACGTGCGTGGGACCATAATGAACTAGTTCGGCAACCACATCTGCATGCAAGGGGTCAAAAACTCGAACAAC
Source organism: Dermacentor andersoni (assembly GCF_023375885.2). Taxonomy (NCBI): domain Eukaryota; kingdom Metazoa; phylum Arthropoda; class Arachnida; order Ixodida; family Ixodidae; genus Dermacentor; species Dermacentor andersoni. Next base: position 19,281,757 of record NC_092818.1, read on the forward strand.
CACCAAGTACTGTTCTTTGTTCTTGCTTTTCGGAACATTGTCTAGCGCAAAAAGAGCAAGGTGGGCCTACCTGGTTTCCCAGAACATGACATCTCGGACAATGCCTTGGGCGAACAGTGACGCAATCGGCACTCGCAGTACTGCAGGTAGTGAAGGAGGAGAAACAGAGCTACTTGCAGCGCGTTGAATACGGTACCCGAGCATAGGCACCAACATTTGTTTCGCAATATTCTCTGGAACACTTCGCACCAAATGATATTTCAGTCGCAGAGTAAAACTTGTCGGTGGAAAATCTGTGAGATTGGAATTTTCTTCCATAAGATTTGAGAGCTGGTGAAATGTACCAAAGTCGGAGTACAGGTGCACAAGGACTATCAGGGACCAATCGTGGCGCAGGCTACGCGCATAGACCCTAAAATGTGCGCTCGTCGGCTTTCAGGTTGCAGAACACTGCAAATGTGCGCAGAGGCGTCTCCATTATATTTATTCATACGTTATAATCAACACAGGACCAATTTCATGTTCCTCTTTGTGATGTGTAATACGTGTCGGAGGGTTCTGTAGATAAAAGACAAATTTTATGCAAGTAATGAAGGAAATAGGTGATAACTGCGTTCGAAATACTTTTGCTGTGCCACTTGAATTCCAAGGACTTACGCGTTTTGGCAGACCAAGTTGTCATTTCCCAAAAGTTGACGTAACTTCGGAACACAGACGTCATACAATATGACTTGACACTATAATGACAATGCAGTCGTTTCTTGACGGGAGCGTGACAACGTTTGATATGCGTTTTCACTAAGGATACATTAGGTTTTAGCAATGAAATCAGGCAATTAAAATTTTAATAGTTCGACTGTCTTGAAATAGTGACATTTATTCTTAATTCTCAGTTCATGAAAGAACTCGGCTGACACCTCTCTGAAAATATAGTTTTTTACACCATGCACGAGGACTATTCTCGCTAAAGTTCAAAATTTCTCATAAGCAGCTTATAGAAAAAAAAATATACATTAATCAGCATGAATGAGGCTCTGTTTAAAAAATTTAGAGTTGAAAGTTGGGCTGATTGGTTCTGCGCCAAGTGCGTTATAAGGTCTTCCTGCGATAAAAACACTATAGGAAAGGAAGCAGGTGGACAGGAAAACATTCCCAAATCAAAGTCAAGTGGGGGCATGGCTAGCCCCTTTACTCTACCCATTGACTATATTGCAATATCAGCATCAGTGTGAAGTAAGTAAGTAAGTAAGGGTTTTTATTTACAGTAAGCAGTATACAAAGCTCACTGCAGGGGCAGGGGCTAAAGGCAATCAAGCCTGACAAAGGTCCCTGTCCCTCCGCAGTTCGTGGCAGCTCATACGCTTCGAGTTCAACAGTAAAAAAAAAAAAGGATTGCAGTACAGCAGTTTCAGGAAAATGGACAACTAGCTACTTGCAAGAGTACACATAACAAATCACATAAACAAGAGAAATATTTATATAACATCTCTAAATAATCATACAGAAGAGGTCGCACGCACGCCATAATATATAGCTACACAAAATAAATTCAAGAAATTTGAAAATAAGAATGCATGAGGATACAATGAAATTTCATTATACATGGAAACACTCAAAATACTAATTTTTGAATGATTTAAGCATTGGTCGAGGCATGAAAATTCGCAGGTTAATGTTTATACTGTATACATGTGGTAATTAATAAGTTCCTTGCTTGTTTTTTAAATGCAGCGCTACTACCCTTAAAGTTCAATCTATCTGCAAGGATATTCAAAACATGATGTGTCTGGTACGCAGCACTTTGTTTTCCGTAATTAGTTCTTACTTTAGGTGCTCGTATCCTTTGTTCTCGTAAACAGTAGTATGGTTTTTCGATGCGGCTTTGTTCATATAATTTATTTTGTTGAATTACTTGGAGCAATTTAAAATAGTATAACTGATCAACCCTGAGCATGGAATGTTTTATGAACAGTGGAGCAGTTGGCAGATCTTGTAATTTTCCCCTGTACGTAAGTAACAAATCGATTTCATTTTTCGTTTCAGAATTTGATCTTTTCAATTAGAACTTTTATTACAGCGGTTACAATACAGTGCCCGTTGTTTAATATAGTGGAATTGATCAATGTTTGTCGCTTTATTGGTGTGAATTTTAAATTCTGCCCTGTATTAACTCAACTCCAGTGTTGCTGAACAGGGCAATGTCATCTGCAAATCTAAGGTTGCTGAGATATTCGCTGTTCATCCTTACTCCTAAGCCTTCCGTGTTTAATAGCTTGAATACGTCTTCCAACCATGCGGTGAATAGCATTGCAGAGATTGTGTCTCCTTGTCTGACCGCTTTCTTTATAGGTATCTTCCTACTTTTCTTGTGGAGAATTGAGGTAGCTGTGGAATCACTCTAGATACTTTCCAAGATATTTACGTAAGCATCCTATACTCCTTGCTTACGTAATGCCTCTACGACTGGTGGTATCTCTACTGAATGAAATGCCTTTCGTAATCTATGAAAGCCATATAGAGAGGCTGATTGTATTCTACGGATTTCTCGGTTACCTGATTGGTGCCATGGATGTGATCCGTCGTAAAGTATTCCTTCCTGAAACCTGCTTGCTCCCTTAATTGACTAAATTGGAGTGTTGCTCTTATGCTATTGGAGATTATCTTGGTGAATATTGACGCAATGATGTAGGGCTCCCGCATCGCGGGACGGCACACGCAAAGGTCGGCGCCATGAAAGACGATCGAAGCGCGTGAGCTGCGCGTTCTTCTCCTGGCCCGCCCTTAAACAGAAGCGTCTATTTTTTAAGACTCCGTCTTCAATCTACGTTACATTTTTCTGGTGGAGGTGCGGGGCACATGCTACCACTCCCAGATCGAACACCGCCTACAAGCCCAGTACGAAGTCCGCTTGAGCTGACTCCAATTCACGTACGGACAAGCCGTCGACTTCAAGGACTGCCACCTGAGCACGAGCCTCTACCCAACCGAGTCATAAGGATGAGTACCTCAGTTACGTCTTCTTGCTCAACCGCACCAACCGAGGTGGTACTTAACCAGCCGCGAATCCCCAGCTGCCTTCCCCCTTTGCATAGCTCCCAAGGCTTTCCTTACTTCTTCCGGCGTTACTTGTGGGATTTCGAATTTTTCTAGACTATTCTCTATGCCATTATCATCGTGGGTGCCACTCGTACTGTATAAATCTCTATAGAACTCCTCAGCCACTTGAACTATCTCATCCATATTGGTAATGATATTGCCGGCTTTGTCTCTTAACGCATGCATCTGATTCTTGCCACTTCCTATTTTCTTCTTCACTGCTTTTAGGCTTCCTCCGTTCCTGACAGCTTGTTCAATTCTATCCATTTTATACTTCCTTATGTCAGCTGTCTTACGCTTGTTGATTAACTTCGAAAGTTCTGCCAGTTCTATTCTAGCTGTAGGGTTAGAGGCTTTCATACGTTGGCGTTTCTTGATCAGATCTTTCGTCTCCTGCGATAGCTTACTGGTATCCTGTCTAACGGAGTTACCGCTGACTTCTATTGCACACTCCTTAATAATGCCCACAAGATTGTCGTTCATTGCTTCAACACTAAGGTCCTCTTCCTGAGTTAAAGCCGAATACCTGTTCTGTAGCTTGATCTGGAATTCCTGTATTTTCCCTCTTACCGCTAACTCATAGATCGGCTTCTTATGTACCAGTTTCTTCCGTTCCCTCCTCAGGTCTAGGCTAACTCGAGTTCTTACCATCCTGTGGTCACTGCAGCGCACCTTACCGAGCACGTCCACATCTTGTATGATGCCAGCGTCAGCGCAGAGTATGAGGTCTATTTCATTTCTAGTCTCGCCGTTCGGGCTCCTCCACGTCCACTTTCGGCTATCCCGCTTGCGGAAGAAGGTATTCATTATCCGCATATTATTCTGTCCCGCAAACTCTACTAAATCTCCCCTGCTATTCCTAGTGCCTATGTCATATTCCCCCACTGCCTTGTCTCCAGCCTGCTTCTTGCCTACCTTGGCATTGAAATCGCCCATCAGTATAGTGTATCTTGTTTTCACTCAACCCATCGCCGATTCCACGTCTTCATAGAAGCTTTCGACTTCCTGGTCATCATGACTGGATGTAGGGGCGTACCCCTGTACAACGTTCATATTGTAACATGTAACAACAGATTGGATCAGGTAACAACAGATTTGTTGAAGGATGGTGGGCAGATTGTTCTAGAAAAACTGGCCACCCTGTATACACAATGCCTCATGACCTCGAGCGTACCGGAATCTTGGAAGAACGCTAACATAATCCTAATCCATAAGAAAGGGGACGCCAAAGACTTGAAAAATTATAGACCGATCAGCTTACTGTCCGTTGCCTACAAAGTATTTACTAAGGTAATTGCAAATAGAATCAGGAACACCTTATACTTCCGTCAACCAAAGGACCAGGCAGGATTCCGTAAAGGCTACTCAACAATAGATCATATTCACACTATCAATCAGATGATAGAGAAATGTGCGGAATATAACCAACCATTATATATATATTTTTCATTGATTACGAGAAAGCGTTTGATTCAGTCGAAACGTCAGCAGTCATGGAGGCATTGCGGAATCAAGTTGCAGATGAGCCGTAAGTAAAAATACTGAAAGATATCTATAGCGGCTCCACAGCCACTGTAGTCCTCCATAAAGAAAGCAAGAAAATCCCAATAAAGAAAGGCGTCAGGCAGGGAGATACGATCTCTCCAATGCTATTCACAGCGTGTTTACAGGAGGTATTCAGAGACCTGGATTGGGAAGAATTGGGGATAAGAGTAAATGGAGAATACCTTAGTAACTTGCGCTTAATTCACTGATGATATTGCCTTGCTTAGTAACTCAGGGGACCAACTGCAATGCATGCTCACTGACCTGGAGAGGCAGAGCAGAAGGGTGGGACTAAATATTAATCTCCATAAAACTAAAGTAATGTTTAACAGTCTCGGAAGGGAACAGTAGTTTACGATGGGTAGCGAGGCACTGGAAGTGGTAAAGCAATACATCTACTTAGGACAGGTAGTGACTGCTGATCCGGATCATGACAGTGAAATAATTAGAAGAATAAGAATGGGCTGGGGTGCGTTTGGCAGGCATTCGCAGTTCATGAACAGCAGGTTGCCATTATCCCTCAAGAGAAAAGTGTATAACAGCTGTGTCTTACCAGTACTCACCTACGGGGCAGAAACCTGGAGGCTTACGAAAAGGGTTCTACTTAAATTGAGGACGACGCAACGAGCTATGGAAAGAAGAATGATAGGTGTAACGTCAAGGGATAAGAAAAGAGCAGATTGGGTGAGGGAACAAACGCGCGTTAATGACATCTTAGTTGAAATCAAGAAAAAGAAATGGGCATATGGGCAGGACATGTAATGAGGAGGGAATATAACCGATGGTCATTAAGGGTTACGGACTGGATTCCGAGGGAAGGGAAGCGTAGCAGGGGGCGACAGAAAGTTAGGTGGGCAGATGAGATTAGGAAGTTTGGAGGGTCAACATGGCCACAATTAGTACATGACCGGGGTAGTTGGAGAAATATGGGAGAGGCCTTTGCCCTGCAGTGGGCCTAACCAGGCTGATGATGATGATGATGATGATGATGATGATGAATCCCCACATCTTTCCATGGGGATACCTTCGAAGATGTTGAGGACTGGCTCGATCACTTTGAGCGTGTCGCAGAATTCAACAGCTGGACTCCAGAGCGCAAGCTACGCAACGCCTACTTTGCCCTCGAGGACTATGCGCGGACATGGTTTGAGAACCGTGAGGCTGCCCTATCGGCATGGAATTAATTCCGACGGCAGCTAATCAGCACATACGCCAGCCTCGATCGCAGGGAGTGAGCTGAATCTGCAATTCAGGCGAGAGTGCAGCGGCCGAACGAAAGCGTCGCAATGTTTGTGGAAGATATGTGTGGACTTTTCCGACGCACGGATCCATCCATGCCGAAAAAAAAAGAAGCTAAGGAACATGATGCGCGGTGTCAAGCAAGAGTTATTCGGTGGACTAATACGCAACCCACCAAAGACCGTTGCCGAGTTTCTCGCGGAAGCCATATCCATGGAAAAGGCACTGCAGCAGCAAACAAGGCAGTACAACCGCTACGTGTCGACCCTATCGCGTGACCTTCTCGCTATACCCTTGGACAATACCGACGCCTTGCGGGAGCTCATTAGGCTTGTTGTCCGAGAAGAGCTGCAAAAGCTTCAGGTGGCTCCAGTATCGGTACCGCGACTCGCTCTGGCTGAGATCGTCCGGGAGGAAATCAGGCAGGCAGTACAAGTCCCGGAGTGAAGCGAGACACCACAGCACGAGGTACGGCAGCCACAGCCTCGCATGTCGTATGCGGCAGCTGCGAGAAGTTCGTTGACCCCGAGTTTTTACGATGTGCGCGACGTCCCGGACTTTCATGGCGTGCGCGCCGTTGAACAAGCAACTGGCCACTTCAGGACTCGCCGCACGCCATTCATGTCTGAAACACGACCACCCCGCAAGAGCGACGTATGGCTCACTGCAGACCGGAGGCCCTTGTGTTTTCACTGCGGTGAAGCCGATCACCTCTACAGGGCGTGTCCTTACCGCCGCGCTGGGCTCCGTGGATTTTCACTGAATGCGCCGTGCCCGCGCAATGGTGAACGCCCCATGGAGATTGAAGCCTATCCCGCGGACGCCAGTACCTCGTTTGCCCCACGATTCCGTGTACCCCGGTCACCGTCACCCGCCCGAAACAGGTCTTCCAGCCCCATCTTCACGCCGAGCGCAATAAGGTGTCGCTCACCCAGCCCTGCCTCCCGGGAAAACGGAGTCCAGCGACCTGCGGAGGTGAGGTCGCTGACGTTGCGAACTCTGAAGATCCTCCGCTAAGACGACCGCGAGATGACGTAATTGAGACGCAGAGAAAGCAGTGTAGTTCGGTGTCAGTATCTTGCGACGTACCGGTTACCATAGATGACCACGAAGTCACGGCATTAATCGACACGGGTTCGGACACGTCTGTTATGAGCCAGAATCTCGCGCGTATCCTGAACAAAGTTTCGACGCAATGGACCGGGACTCAGATTCGTACTGCAGGAGGGCACCTCAAAATTCCAATGGGCCGGTGCACGGCACGAGTCAACATTCGGCGCTTCACGTACATCGGCGACTTTCATTTATTTCATTTATTTTCACCTTAAAGGCCCGAAGGCATTACATAAGGGAGGGCTTTAATCCTTGTAACAATGTTAGAAGAAATGTACAGAACAGTAAAGAAACAACAATAAACAAATAGAAGCCAGGAACAATAGCGAAAAAAAAGGAACATCGTGTTAGAGTAAGGGTAAGTGGGATCAGTAATTAAGCAGTGTGGTTATTTAACATTTCGCGGAACGTTTTACGGTCAGTGCATGACACGATATCTTCTGGGAGATGGTTCCAATGGGTTGTAGCGTCGGGGAAGGATGAAGTGTTCATGGCAGATGATCGGGTGTTAATGTTTGCTATGGGACGACTGTGGCTTAAGCGAGAGGATGCACGTAAGGGTGGATTTAACAGGGAATGCCTGGAGTGTCGATGGTAATAGAAGGTGTGAAGCAAGCAGAGACGAGAGATGATCCTGCGGGAAGCAAGTGATGGTAGTTCAAGTGTACGTTTTAGTGCGGTTATGCTGGTATCACGAGAGTAATTGGAAGTTATAAACCGAGCAGCGCGATTTTGTATTGCTTCTATGTCATAGGTTAGATATGATTGGGAAGGATGCCAGATAGATGACGCATATTCTAACTGCGGACGTACGAATGTTAGATATGCTAGCTTTTTTATTTCTGGTGATGCGGTTTTCAGGTTGAGTTTTAAATATCCAAGGATGCGTGAAGCATTAGAACAGATGGTGTCAATATGAGTTGCCCATGATAGTGTCGATGTCATGTGAACGCCGAGGTATTTGTTAGACGGTGCATGATTGATACGAGCTGAATTTATTGTGTAGGTGTGACTGGTTAAGCTGTGGTTGCGGGTGAATGACAGGGCTTTGCATTTAGTAAGGTTAAGCGGCATGTACCATTTCTCGCACCATACTGCGATGGAATCGAGATACTGTTGTAGTGCGGTGATTTCATTCGAGCCTTTGATTGGGGAATATAGGACACAGTCATCCGCGAAAAGACGTAATTTATTCTTAATGTTAGCAGGTAAGTCATTGATGTAGATGAGGAAAAGTAGAGGCGATAAACCAGCGCCCTGTGGCACACCCGATGTTATGCTGCTAAGAGATGAATTATGGTTATTTGCAGAGGTAAACTGTGTGCGCCCTTTTAGGAAGTGTTCAAGCCAGGTAAGCAAGCTATTTGGGATTCCGATAGATGCGAGTTTTTGAAGTAGGTGATTGCGGGAAACGCGGTCGAATGCGTTTGAGTAATCCATGAAAATGGCATCAATCTGCAAATGTAGGTGTATGAAATGTAGAATGTCATGGGTGAACTCGGCGAGTTGGGTCTCGCATGAAAATAGTTTTCTGAAGCCGTGCTGGTGAGGGTAAAGGAAGTTGATAGATTCCAGGTGAGACATTAGGTTGGATGAGATTATATGTTCTAGAAGTTTAGAAGGAATGCTGGTGAGAGAAATTGGGCGATAATTTATAGCACGGGAGCGGTCGCCAGTCTTGAAGATTGGTACGACATGGGCCTTTTTCCAGTCGTCGGGCAAGCTTTCAGTCTTTAAGGATTGCGTAAATATTAGATGTAGTACCTGGCTAGAAATGTTACTGGTGTTAACTAGTATTTTGGCGTTAATTCCATCACACCCGGCTGAGGTGGTTAGTTTGAGTGAATTAATGAGGCTACATATGCCATCAGGGTTGATCTTAATGTCTGGCATTAATTTTACTGGGAGTGCTGGTATTGGTTCAATGAGAGCGTCATTAGTGTTGGAGAAAACTGAGGTGAAGTAGTCGTTAAAAGCTGACGCGCATTTCTCACAGTTAATGAGATTACCATCCGGATCTGTTAGTTCAATCTGTCTAGAATGTGTCTTTACTGAAAGTAAGCGCCAGAATTTGTTGGGGTTTGATCGTAGAATCGTCAGAAGGTCATGATTAAAGAAGTTATCTTTGGCTATCGTCAGCTCCTGAATATATTGGTTAGCGCACAGTTCGTATTTTCCCCATGTTTCTGAGCTATTTGTAAGTTTAGCTTTTCGGTAAAGCCTTTTCTTTTTAGTAAGGAGAGCTTTCAGCCGTTTATTAAACCATTCATTGTTAGAGTCGGATTTCACGAGAACTGTTGGTATGTATCTAGCTTCCAGGTTGAGCAATACATTCTTATAAAGTTCCCAGTTGCTATCGACAGTTCTTGATAAGTAAGACTGCTGAAAATCGTTAAAAAATTTATGGAGTTCGTTATTTATGGCGTCAAAGACCGCCCTTTTGTAATCTTTTATTATTTTTGTTATGGGTGACTTTTTCTTAAGCGCTATTGTCATGCAGATATGGATGAGGTTGTGATCGCTGAGACCGGGTAGTGTGGTAACGCTCTTTAAGCTATCAGGGCAAGATGTGAGCATAAGGTCAAGGGTGTTATCCCCTCTTGTAGGACATGATATCCCCTGATGTAGGTTGAAGTCTAGAATAAGGTCAATAAATTGTTTAGCTTCGGATAACGGTGACCTGTTGGTTACAGAAAGCAGAGGCCAGTTAATGTTAGGGTAATTGAAATAGCCAAAGAGGTGAATAGGTGCGTTAGGGAATTTGTCAGTGATGTCGGTTAGTGCTTTACGAAGTGAATCGCAGAATGAAGGATGGCTGTCCGGTGGCCTTCGTCATTCTTCCTGAATGCTCGAAGCACTTTATACTCGGCATGGATTTCCTTCAGGCGAACGGTGCCATCATCGACTGAGAAGAATGTGGAGTCAGCTTCGCTACTGCGCAAGCCGTAGCGAACAACAATGGCAACGACCGTGACATCGCGCTTCGCGTAGCTGACGATCACGTCACCTTACCACCCAAGAGCAGCGTGCTTACCCTTGTCCGATGCTACATAGAGGACGACGCCGAAGGAATTGCGGAGGCAAACATCCCTATGCTTCTTGAGCGCCACATTTGCATAGCGAGAGGGCTTCTTCAGGTGCGCAACAAATGTTCAGCCGTGTTGCTAACAAACTTTAGCAACGAATATCGGCATGTACTGCGAGGAACGACAATCGCATTTCTTCGCGAAATCATTGATGTTACTGAAATTGCAACATTGGAAATCGCATCGTCTCCGCAATCTGAATTACCCAGCCTAAAAGAACGGATTCACGTTAACGCTGCTCTGCCAGACCATCAGAAAGACCGTCTACTGAGTCTCGTGAATGAATTTGCGGACTGTTTTTCAACGTCGTCCAAAGTACGGCGCACGTCCATCACAAAGCGCCACATTGTAACGGACGAGTCCGCACGTCCTGTTCGTTACAGAGTGTCTCCAGTGGAAAGGGAAGCGATCAAGCATCAGGTGAAAGAGATGCTCCAAGACGACGTGATCCAGCCGTCCATAAGCCCGTGGGCCTCCCCTGTAATGTTAGTCAGAAAGAAAGACAACACACTACGCTTCTGTGTAGATTATAGAAAGTTGAACCGTGTCACCAAGCGCGATGTATATCCATTGCCACGCATCGACGACGCATTGGATCGTCTCCAACATGCCATTTTCTTTTCTTCGTTGGATCTTAAATCAGGGTATTGGCAAATCGAAGTCGATGAACAGGATCGTGAAAAAACAGCGTTTGTAACACCTGACGGGCTTTATGAGTTCAAAGTTCTCCCCTTCGGTCTCTGTTCAGCACCTGCCACCTTTCAGCAGATGATGGATACCGTGCTTGCTGATCTCAAATGGCAAACCTGCCTCGTATACTTGGACGACGTCGTCGTGTTCTCGAGCACGTTTGACGAACATCTCGCACGACTCGAGAGTGTCCTCGCGGCGATCCGTACTGCCGGCCTCACCATCAAACCTGAAAAATGCTACTTCGGGTTCCAAGAGCTCAAATTTCTTGGCCATGTCGTTGGTCCTAAAGGCGTCCGATCAGACCCCGACAAATTAGCTGCCGTAGAGGAGTGTTCGCCACCCACAGACAAGAAGGCTGTCGAACGCTTCCTTGGTTTGTGCGCATATTATAGGCGCTTCGTCGAGAGATTCTCAAGAATTGCTGAGCCTCTGACACGGCTCACACGCGACGATGTGCCTTTCATTTGGTCGGACGAGCAGTAGCAGTTGTTCAATGAATTGCGCAAGCGCTTGCAAGCGGCCCCAATACTTGCTCATTTCGACGAAGACGCTGTCACTGAAATTCTTACTGACGCCAGCAATACGGGTCTCGGCGCAGTTCTTGTGCAGTTGTAAGCTGGTGCGGAACGCCCCATTGCTTATGCGATCCGCAGTCTCACCAAGGCTGAGAAAAACTACTCAACCACTGAAAAAGAATGCTTAGCGGTTGTGTGGGCAATTGGTAAATTCCGACCCTACTTGTACGGTAGACCCTTTAAGGCTGTCAGCGATCACCATGCCCTGTGCTGGCTTGCCAACCTCAAAGATCCTTCAGGCAGACTAGCCAGTTGGAGCCTGCGCTTACAAGAGTGCGACATTACAGTTGTCTACCGATCTGGAAGGAAGCACAGTGACGCCGACTGTTTGCCGCGCGCACCACTCCCTACGACGTCCTCGGACCGTGACCATGACTTGCCATTTGTCGGCGTTATCGACGCCATAAAGATGGCTGAGGACCAGTGCGCTGACCCTTAGCTGCTGCCGCTGATCGAGCACCTTCAAGGAGCTGAAGGTGTCTTACCTCGGTCGCTCGTGCGCGGCTTATCATCGTGCTCTTTGCACAACAACGTCCTTTACAAGAAAAACTGCGGAAGCGGTCCAAATACGTACCTCCTTTTCGTGCCGTCGGCGCTGCGCCAAGACATTTTGCAAGCCTGCCATGATGAGCCATGTGCGGGACACCTGGAATTCGCTAAGACATTAGCAAGGATACGCCAGAAGTTTTACTGGCCCCGGCTTTTTTGTTCTGTGCAACGGTACGTGAAGACGTGCCGTGATTGTCAGCGCCGCAAGAAACCACCAGTTAAACCAGCTGGCTTTCTCCACCCTGTGGACCCTCCTCAAGCACCGTTCCAACAAATAGGACTGGATATACTTGGGCCATTCCCAGTGACCTCTTCGCGCAACAAATGGATAGTCGTCGCTACCGACTACTTAACCCGGTACGCCGAAACCGAAGCTCTTCCGCAAGCAAACTCATATGAAGTGGCCAAGTTCTTTGTACACCACATCGTCCTACGACATGAGAACAGACGGTGTAATATTTTATATAATATTGGAAGTAAGCTAATGGGCCTATAATTTTTCGATTCTGTAATCTCTCCCTTTGGTGGATTAGTATAATGTAGGCATTCGTTCAGTTATTTGGGACCTTTGAAGTCGATAGGCAGTTCCTATAAGGAGCCGCTAGTTTTTCAAGCATTGTGTCTCCACCATCTTTGATTAAATCGACTAGTAGTCCATCTTCTCTTGCCGCTTTCCCCCGCTTCATTTCTTACAAGGCATTCTAACTTCATCGCTATAGTTATAGGAGGAGCCTCTGTAACCTGTTCATTACTACTTTAAAAGGAGATATCGTGCCTCCTTGGGTACTGTACAGGTGAGTATAGAATTCTTCCGGTGCTTTTACTATATCTTCGAGATAGCTGATGATATTACCCTGTGTATCTGTCAGTGCATACTTCTTGGTTTGTTCGATGCCTAGTTTACTTCTCACTGTTTTCAGGATGCGTCCATTTTTTACTGTTTCTCCAGTCTTTCTCGCGTTATAATTTCGAATATTCCTTATCATCTCCTTGTTGATTAATTTTGACAGTTCCCCGAGGTCTATCTGATCTCTTGTATCGGACACTTTCATTATTTAACGTTTCTGTATTAGGTCCTTTGATACTGGGGAGAGCTTACCTACTGGTTGCCTTGGGGCCTTACCTCCCACTTCAATTGCTGCTTCTGAAGCCAGCGTGGTTATGGTTTCATTCATTGCCTCTATGTGATCTTCATCTCTCTGTTCTGAGGCTGCAAATTTCTCAGAAAGTGCTAACCTGAATTGGTCTGCTTTTACGCTTACTGCGTCTAGGTTGGCCTGTTTGTTGTTGACGAATTTTACCCTTTCTCTCTTCAAATAGAGGTGAATCCTAGCCCTCTACCTAACACATCCTGCACTCCTACATCCTGCACTCTGCTGGGATCGGCAGAAAGTGTGAAATCAATTTCATTTCTCGTTTCACCATTAGGGCTTTTCAAGGTCCACTTCTTGTTCCAACGCTTCCTGAAGAAAATGTTCATTATTCGGAGCTTATTCCTTTCCCCGAATTCTACCACCACCTCTCCTCGAATGTTCCTAGAGTCCAAGCCGTATTTGCCAATTTCTTATTCACCAGCCTGCTTTTACCCCACTTTTATAGTGAAGTCGCCCATGACTACGGTAAACTGAGTTTGCACTTTTTGCATCGCGAATTGAGCACCTTCGTAAAACTGCTCTATTTTTTCATCATCGTGACTGGAGGCTGGAGCGTGGTTTCGTGCTAACTTGATTCTATACCTCCTATTTAGCTTTATTATGACTACTGCTGCCTTCTTATTAATGCTGTAGAATTCGTCGGTGTTGCCCGCTATGTCCTTATGAATTAGGAATTATACTCCGAACTGCTTCATAGCTGGTAGTCCTCTATAGCAGAGGACGTGACCATTTATCAGCACTGTATCAGCTTCACCAGTTTTTCTAACCTCACTAAGGCCAATGACATCCCAAACAATGCCTGATAGTTCCTCAAAAAGTCCTGCTAGGCTAGCTTTACTCTAGAGGGTTCGGGTGTTAAACGTTGCAAGGGTCAGTTTCCATTGGTGGCCTGTCCGGGTTGAGAGATTCTTAGCACCCTCTGCTGCGTTCCAGGTCTGACCGCCGCTTTGGTCAGATGCTAAGCAGCTGCTGGGGATTGAGGGTCATTGGGTATTGAGTAAGTCATTTGGGAGGGAGTGGCTGAATACTGTACTAGGGAGGCCAATTCCTGTTCTGGTGAGAGAGTGTCTTGTTGAAACTTAGTGAGTTTTCCTAATTTGGTTGTACTGGATTAGTATAGTCGCACTTGCTCTCGGCGTTTTTGCCGGTGTCAGGCGCCACTCCAAGTCTGGAGATGTCGTTTACTGGGGGAGGCGAGTTCGAGTTTCCCATATTAGAAAAAAAAAAAAAAAAGATACCGCGCAGATTTGAACTTTTGACTGTGGCAACCAAGCATGCAAGCTAGCTCAGTCAGATAATCCTGCGGGCTGTCAGGCTACTTTAGGTCGGAGAAATCCAGCTCAGACGATCCTGCGCGCCTGAAAACATGCTTGAATTATCCGCGGTGTACGGGTATTCTGCAGTTTACATATACATTCTTCTAGCCTCGCCAAGGCCTAATACATTCAGGATAACACCTGATAATTATTAGGAGAGCTATGGTAAGCTAGCTTCACTCGATAGAGTTGGCGCGTTGAATGTGATTGCAGTGAATTCCGAGGATCACCCTGTTCGTATCCAGTAATCTTTCTGTCACCGTTTGCTGCACATGAAGTTTGATCGCCGCCACAGTAAAGGGCTCCGCACAGCTGTTGGTCAATGCGAGAGCATGAGAGAATTACTGCGGCGATGGTGTGCACTTCGTGTTTTGACGTGGACGCACCTTTTAGAAACTCAGTGGGGCTTCCAAGTGAATCTGAACCAGGACTGGTACATTCTAAAAAAGGTTGCACACTTTGCAGTGTGTTTTTCTCACCGAACGACAATTGTCATCAGCCTATGCTTTCGTTTCCATTCTTAGGAACTCTGCGCTAACTACTTTCTTGTCAAGAACGCTGTGTGACGCTGATGAGACGCGTACCGTTCGTGACGTGGACGTACGCAGTGCTCAAAAAAGGAAAGGCACACGAGATAGATGACGATTACCGTTGCGTGACAAAATATACGGCCCAAAGCGAGTAACTATTATTAGAGTGCATAGCTACACTGGCTCTAAACAGATTTTCTGTTCAGGATTGAGGCGCCACTACAAATCTTAAGCCTGTGCTGGCTTGGACAGTGACACAAATGCTGCGCTCCGAGTACGGAAGTCAAACGATAAAGCTCTATTTCATATTGTTGTAAATAATCGTTGATTAAAGGGACACCAAACATTGAGCCGGGTCAGATCAATAGGTCTTCCGTCTAGCATTTCCTGTATGCCTATATATGACTGTGTTGCGTGTACTATCACAACTGAACGTCCTGGTGCAGATACTGCAGCTCACTGAATAATGATAATGTAGCTTGAATAAATATTGCGTAGCATCATTCGGGTGTGCAATGGGCGCTTGGTTCGGCGCCCATTCATCATCACGACGCGGCGTCCTTCTCAAAATATGCAGCGTGCAACAGAGACGCGGTACATATCTGCGAAGCATCCCGCCTTGCTGCGATATTTCCAGGAAAAGTGGAAGCACTCAACTGCTCTCGTCGGCGTTGCCGTAACCACGCTTGGGCAGCGGCGAGTCCTTGCCCGGCAAGACGACAGCGCCGTCCTCCATGAACGACGTGCACTTCTGGATGCGCTGCGCGCGCTGCGGGTCCCACAGTGAGGAGCGCGTCGGGTAGGCCGGCTGCGCGGGAGGCGTGTGCTTGGGCTGGCGTGGTTTCTTCGCCGTGAACTCGCTGTTGTACATGACGAAGTCCCACAGCGCCTCCTCCGTCGACTCCCCGAACGAGGGGCCCTCCGTCATGTCCACGCTCAGCACTGCACGAAACGACGCCTTCTTTCGCTACCGCGCCATCACCATACGTAACGCCTGTCCCTCGATTAAAGAGCGAAACGACACTGTTTAATGTGGCAAATCAGTACTGCGGAAACTCTCAAGGTGAAGGAAATTTCATGTAGGGGAAAAATTATCATCCGCGATGCTTCTAGTGGAACTCATATTGGTTTACTGGAGAGGAAACGTAGTACTTGAAGAAGAAAAATCCGTCCTGGTCCTGAATTAGGACGAATTTTTCGTTACAGAGACCACAGACCCTGAGCCTAATTAAAGCTTCCTAAGACATAATAGCCCAAGTAGATATCCCAGCCGTCACAAGAATCAAACAGAGCATGACGATTCGCTAACTCTGGCCAGGCACACAACACGAAGACAAACCGATATGCAGTCACCTTAAGGAACTTTCACCTGACAATGGAAATGGAGAGGCACTGCCAAAAAAATAGAAATGAGAAAATTAAATAAAAATATGGAATTTAATTCAAGACCGAGATGGAACTGGGACTTTTTTTCTAGAAACCAGACTCCAAAAAACTATATGCACTTACCCCCCCCCCCCCCCACACACACACACCTATCTGGTTATGATAGTTAACTAGACTGAAATATAAGCCAGTGACTCTGATTGCAGAATTTTGAACTACCCTGATGACGGCAACTTAATACGTCCGTTCCTGCCAATGTCCTGGAGTCTGAGCACGTTAACACAGACTGTATTGCCGAAGTATCGCTTCAACCGGGATACATGCACGACGTCACTAGATCACAGGCTAGACGGTGTACTGTCCAGTGGCACGATCACATAGTTCACGTCAACAAGCTGTCCTAAAACCTTGTAAGGTCCGGTGGAACAAGACAAAAGCTTTTCAGAAAGACCTACACAATGAGACGGAGTCCATAGAAGTACAAGAGATTCCGCAGAAAAGCAGAGGTGTCGGTGTTTGCGGTCATAGCGGTCCTTCTGAAGTATTTGAGAGTCGGATAGTCGCTCATGAGCAATCTGACGCTGCAGATGGACCCGCGCGGCAGAATCGCGGGTATACTCTGTGCTATTTTGTACGACGGCAGGTTGTAACCTATCGAACGACAATGCTGGGTGGCGGCCAAACAGCAGGTAGAATGGCGAAAAACCGTCGGTGTTGCGACGGGATGAGTTGTATGCGAACGTGACGTATGACAAATTGCTGCTATATTGGGGCCAAGTGCTGCCCCAGTCCTGATGATTGTCAGACACGTACATCGCCAGCATATCTGTTAGGTGCAGTTGAGCCTCTCGGTGAGCCCGTTGGTAGGGCACTTGTTCTCCACAGAACAGGAACGAAGGAGGTTGTGGACAACGTTGGACAAGTAGCGGCCTTGGTATGTTGGCAGTTGCCTAGAGGCACCATGGTGAAGAATAAGGTCATGAAATAGACCGTCCGCGACGGTCAGTGGCGCAACTAGTCGTCAAAGCTCGCGTCGTGTAATACCCGTAGCATAGTCGGTCGCAGCTGCGATCTACTTGTTCCCTGAAGTAGACGTAAGGAATGGGCCGAGGAGGTTGAGACCGATGGGGTAGAATGGCTCCTTGGGTCGGTGAATGGCCTGTAGAAGGCCTGCAGGTAACGCCAAGGGCCGCTTACGTCGCTGACAACCGTCACACGTAGCAACGTAGAGTCGAACAGATCGGTACAGACCAGGCCAGCAAAAGCGTCGCCCCCCGTGGTCACATGTGCGGGACACCCCAAGATGACCAGGAGTTGGGGCATCGTGGAGTTCTATGAGAACAGCAGCACGAAGTTGCTTGCGGAGAACAAGCAGAAACTCCGGGCCAGTGAGAGTGGTACTACGACGGTAAAGGATATTGTCGTGAAACAGCTGGAGCGATGGGTAGGGCTGACGTGAGTGGAGGCGGCCTATTACAGATTGTAACGGGTCGTCGCTTTTGTGTTCACCGCGGATGTTGGCCAGATCTGAAATTGCCATGCTGAAGTCATCGGTGTCACGCTCGCCGGTGTCGGCAGGGTCGATAGGCTAGCGTGATAAACAGTCAGCATCTGGGTGCATCTTGCCAGACTTGTACATAAAATGGCCGCAGCATGAAATCGGTGACAAAACTTGGCATATGATAGGGCAAGATGTATAGAATGAAAGCTATTGAGGGTACTGTCATCAGCGAGTTCGATTATATTGTCCCGTTGTAATAACGGTGAAGACCAGAGTACAGGAAAACTGTGAATCACGAAGCCAGCTTTTTATTGGGAGAACCGGGCCCACAAAAGCAAGTGACACTCAAAGCACTACGATTGCGACGATCCCCGTCGGCGATCGTTGAAATCTGATCAGGGGGTAAAGCGCGTCGGCTTTTATGCATGACTCGTCGAAGGTTGCAGTATAATCACTGTTGCCCGCGTGCCTTCATGACAGCACTAAACAATTTGTGTTGGGCCCACAACCTCATTGTACAAGGTTGGGCGAGAACGTACACAAACGATAGAATCAACGATAATATTCGAGTAAGTTCCAGTCATGCAGGTGCGTCTTGCACTGAGCGAAAACTTTAGGTTGTCAACGGGTGAATTTAGGACAGAAAGAAAGAAAAAAAAAACGTAAAGCACATGTACTAAAGAAAAATAATAACACAAACAAAGAAACAAAGTCCCAGAGTTTGCTAGCGCTGGTAGAAGGGCGTAAGGCGTACAACGTGGACTACTTCAAGTCGCTGTGATAGCGAAATGCTGTCTTGCACGACCTCGTAGTACAATGCGCCAGTGCGTCCGATGACCTTGTAGGGTCCGAAATTGCGTCGCAAGAGTTTCTCACCAAGCCCTCGTGGGCGTATTGACGTTCAAACCCAAATACGGTCACCGGAATGGTGTTCCACGTAGCACCGTCGAAGATTGTATTGTCGGCTGTCCGTGCCCTTGGGTGGTTTTTGATGTGCTGGCGGCCGAGTAGTCGTGCTTCTTCGGCGCACTGTAGATAGGCGGCGACGCCGAGATTCGCTTTGACGGTGACGTGCGGCAGCATACCTAGAGTCGCCGTCGGGTTTATCTTGTAAACCAGCTTGAATGGCGTGATGTGTGTTGCTTCTTGCAGGTTACATGCGGAAGGACGGCATCCCGTGGTGTTGTGTTCGACGTCGACGTACATCGCTAACATGTCGGCGAGCGTCTTGTTCAGACGTTCTATTAGACCATTCGTCTGCGGATGGGAGGCAATAGTCTTCGAATAACTTGTCTGACTATACTGCAAGACGGCTCGAGTAACCACAGCTGTAAAAGACGTTCGTCTGTAGGCAATGAGGACATCTGGCGCACCATGTCGCAACAGGATGTTATAGACGAAGAATTTGGCTACTACGGCCGCACTATCTTTGGGCATAGATTTCGTTTCAGCGAATGAGGTAGTCGGTGGCCACGACGATCTCTTTCTTTCAATATGTTGATGCCAGAAAGGGCTTCAACAAATCCATCCCGATCTGCTGAAACGGTCGGCAAGCAGGCTCTATCGGCTGTAGGGAACCCGCTGATCTTGTCGGTTGTGTCTTGCATCGCTGGTAGTGTCAGTACGTCTTGACGTAATGGATTAGGTCGGTGTTAAGGCGTGGCCAGTAATACTTCTCCTGAATCCTCGCGAGCGTACGGGAAAAGACGACATGCCCTGCCATTTGGTCGTCATGAAGGGCATGTAGGACCTCCGGCCGCACTTCTGAAAGCGCACTGGCTGGCGCGCACTGGTAGCTGGCGCGCACTGGCGAGATGTCTCTGTTTACGCGGGCGCCATATTGCAACGAAAACCCGCGCCTAACTATCCTTGGGACAAAGTCGGTCTTCCCTTCGAAGAAGTCGAGAAGGCTTCTTAGCTCCAGGTCAGGTCGCTGCTGTTCGGCGAAGTCGTCGGCACTTATTGTCTCTAGGAAAAACCCGTCGTCTTGCGGCGACGGGCCAATGCGAGCGTAGGAGAGGCATTCGGCATCATAGCGTTATCGTCCGGACTTATATATATATCACGGGGATGTGGAATTTTCGTAGTCGGAGGCTTCACTATCCTTGGCGTACTGAAGTGTCTTTAATTGACAAGCCAACATAGTGCGTAATGGTAAGGGCGAGATTTCGTGGTAGCCCAAATTATGCCAAAGCATTCCTTTTCCGTGATTGCATAATTGGCTTCCACTTTCGACAGCGACCGTCTAGCGTAAGATACGACCCTTTCTAGATCGTGTTTCCTCTGTATTAGGATAGCGCCGAAGCCTACGCTGCTTGCGTCGGTGCGGATTTAGGTGTCGGCGTCTTCGTCGAAGTGGGCGGGCACTGGTGGTCGCTACAGGCGTCGTTTCAATTCTTCAAATGCCTCGGCTTGACCTACTTGCCTCTTAAACTCAACGCTGGATTTCACGAGAAACGTCAGAGGCGCAGCGATGCGACAGAAGTTCTTGACAAAGCGCCTATAGTAGGCACACAAACCACGAAACTTGCGCGCTAATTTCCAGTCGACGGGCTGCGGAAAGTTTGCCATGCCAGCTGTTTTCAGAGGGTGAGGAAGGACTCCTAACGTTCCGACGACGTGGCCCAGGAACAGAAGTTCTTCTCAAGCGAAGCAGAATTTCGCCTGCTTCAGAGTCAGCCCAGGTAAGTTGATGGCCTCTAGTACTGTTGTGAGGCCCATAAGGTTATTGCCGAAGTTTGAGGCAAAAACAACGTCATCAAGGTACTCTAAACAGGTCTGCCATTTCAAGCCAGTCAATACCGTGTCTGTTACACGCTGGAATATTGCAGGCGGCGAGCAAAGACCAAATGGCATGACCTTGAATCCTTAGAAGCCGTCTGGCGTGATAAAGGTGGTCTCCTCTCTTTCCCTCTCGTAGACTTCGAGTTCTAAGCAGCCTGTCTTCAGGTCCATCGAAGAAAAATACTTTGCATTGCAGAGCTGGTCCAACACATCGTAGCATCGCCTATCGTTGGAAGAACATGGCTTCATGATTTTGTTCAGGCGACGGTAATCGACGCAGAAGCGCAGAGCTCCATGCTTTTTCTTCACCAAGACTGTAGGAGACGCCCACGGGCTTTTGGACGACTGGATGATGTCGCGCCGCATTTCGTCGACTTGTTCTATGGCTTCACGTTCTCGCATCCGAACACTGCAAGGGCTCTGGCGGTGTGGTAGAGCGCATTCTTTGGTTATTAGGCGACACTTAGCAAGATGTGTTTTTCGAGTCCTTGATGACGATGAGAGGCAGCCCAGGTATTGCTGGAGGAGATACTTGAGCAGTTCTTACTTATGGCTGGAAAGCCACGGATTAATGTCGAAAAGTGGTTCAGAAGCACGCACCATCGTCATAGCTTCGGCGGAATTCGAGAGAACAAGTGCAACGCTGAGTGCTTTAAAACTTCCAAGTATGCGAACTTCGTGCCATGGTTCGGGTGTTATATTGCTGGCTGAAATTCGCCGCCATCACTTGTGCTTTTCCTCGGCATATCAGGATAATTGTGCTTGTAACACCGATTTCACGATTAAGCAGCAGCGATTGGTGGCAATTCGCGGAAGATCGGTGGTTCCCTGGGCTCTTGCAGCACGATGGGGGACGCTGGGGCTGCCACTGTCGTTGTTGATTTGACCTTGATTTCTATGGTCTTCTCGAGAAGGGGCCCGTGCTCCGGTAGCAGCCCTTGCAGCGTGCTGCTAGCTCCATTGTCCTTCGCAACATATGTGGTCTTCGAGGTACGAATTTGGATCACGGCTTTGCGGGGGCGTCTGGTATGTAAACCCACAAGCACCTCCGCCAGATGTCACGTTGTAGCGACGGTGAAGAACAGTATACAAAAACTGTGAATCACCAAACTAGCTTTTTATTGCGCGAACCTGTGCCCACGAAAGCAAATGACACTGGAATGAATATTTGATTTTTAATGGCGCAAAGGCCAGGTGTGGCCAAAGGGCGCCATGCTAATGTTAATGAGTTCGCAGTGGACTGATGGGTTCTGTGATATTAATGTGCCGTGGCTGTAAAGGGGCCTAAACGAGTTGATGCAAATTTCATAAAATGTAGAGTAATGAAATTATGGGAATGACTACTGACGTGTACTATAAACATTAGAATGCATAGAGAAAGGATGATGTAATATATAAAATATGTGAGATGCTAAAATTGTCTAGAGCACTACTGCCTCACTAGAGCATTTGAAACCCAAGGGCCCAAAGGCATGTGCTATACAGAGAATCTATCCTAGCGATATCCTCTGGAAAGAGGATGCGCTACGAAATGAATGAATGGGCTTGTAACATGTAGCACAACATCTTTCAAGAAAGCGGGGACTGCTTTAGTCTTAAAAAGCGGTTCTTCACCAAGAAACATAACCGGATGCAGGGGAATGCAATGGCGGCATGCAAAAGGAAAATGTTTCCTCCTTTGTCTTTCGGCTTCCCGGCACTCCAGCGAGACATGGAGGACGGTCAGCCTGTCGCCACATCGACCACAGGTTGGAGGCTCGTTACCAGTCAAGAGAAAGTTATGAGTGCCAAATGTGTGTCCTATTCTTAGTCTAGTTAATAGCACATCTGTTCTTCATGTTTTCGTTGTTGCATACCCGAAATCTAACTTCGGCTTAATTAAATGAAGCTTATTACTCGTTTCTGCGTCCCACAAGCGTTGCCAGTGGCTTCAGTTTGTTTCTTAGGAAAGGCTTCACGTCTGTGGCAGGGACTGCAGCAGAACGAGTACCCTGCAATGTCACTAATTTGGCCATCTCGTCGGCAAGCACATTTCCCTCGATTCCTCTATGGCCAGGAACCCAGCATATTACTACATGACTATGCGATAAATAAATGTTGCATAAGAGTGAGTAGAGTTCATTGAAGACAGAATTCGTATGTTTTTGTAAAGAAATTAGTGCTTTTACAAGACTTAACGAGTCTGTGAATGGTTGATCTATCAAGTTTCAGTTTCTTTATATGTTTTACCGCAGACAGTACTGCATAGGCTTCTGCAGTGAAGATACTTGTTTTGTGGGTTTAACACGTCAGATTAAGAAAAAAGAGGGACCAAGAGCAGCGTAAGATACGCCAACATGTGGTTTTGACACGTCCGTGTAGAATTCGCAGCAGGAGTACTGGATTGATTGATTGATTTGATTTATTTATTTGCTTCGACACAGTACAGTGTAACAGGAGGCGGAGGGAAAAGCCGTTCAAATGAAGGCTTGAGGGATCCTCCGCCCCCTTTGTGAACAATGGCAGCAGCTGAAGGACGTCACAATATCACAGCACTCTTTTTTTTTAAAGTGACATATTTTTTAGTTTAAGATCAAAACAAAGGAAAACTGAAAACATAGTTTATACATAGCTTATACAAAGAAGAAAACGGCTGCAATCTTCTGCACTTAAATAAATTGCTACATAGTTTGTGCAACAACAAGATCCGCTAATTCTGCGACACTTAAATGAGACACATCTATACCTTTGCTTGTGTAATTATTTAGAATTCACGGAAGAGTACATCGAAGCATCTGAAAGCCATAATTAGTACGAAAGTAAGGAACGTTCCACATTTCTGTATTTCTTGCTTCATAGGCCTTTTCCTTTAAGCAAAGATTCGGCATCTCCATGAACGAAAAGTTTGAGCGTTTACAGCTAAGACAGAACTCTCTTAGTAGTCTGTATTGATATAGGTCATTCACTTTGATTATCCTATATTTTTTATATAGCGGGTCGCTAGGTGCTGGAACTATATCAGGCTCAGTACTTTCTTCTGTCATCATCATCATCATCATTATCATCATCATCATCAGCCTGGTTACGCCAACTGCAGGGCAAAGGCCTGTCCCATACTTCTCCAACTACCCCGGCCGTGTACTAATTGTGGCCATGTTGTCCCTGCAAACTTCTTAATCTCATCCGCCCACCTAACTTTCTGCCGCCCTCTGCTACGCTTCCCTTCCCTTGGAATCCAGTGCGTAACCCTTAATGACCATCGGTTATCTTCCCTCCTCATTACATGTCCGGCCCATGCCCATTTCTATTTCTTGATTTCAACTAAGATGTCATTAACTCGCGTTTGTTCCCTCACCCAATCTGCTCTGTTTTTATCCCTTAACGTTACACCCATCATTATTCTTTCCATAGCTCGTTGCGTCGTCCTCAATTTAAGTAGAACCCTTTTCGTAAGCCTCCAGGTTTCTGCCCCGTAGGTGAGTACTGGTAAGACGCAGCTATTATACACTTTTCTCTTGAGGGATAATGGCAGCCTGCTGTTCATGATCTGAGAAAGCTTGACAAACGCACCCCAGCCCATTCTTATTCTTCTAATTATTTCCGTCTCATGATCCGGATCCGCGGTCACTACCTGCCTTAAGTGGATGTATTCCCTTACCACTTCCAGTGCCTCGCTACCAATTGTAAGTTGCTGTTCTCTTCCGAGACTGTTAAACATTACTTCAGTTTTCTGCAGATTAATTTTGAGGCCCACTGTGAGCATGCATTGCAATTGGTCCCCTGAGTTACTAAGCAAGGCAATATCATCAGCGAATCGCAAGTTACTAAGGTATTCTCCATTAACTCCTATTCCCAATTCTTCCCAATCCAGGTCTCTGAATACCTAATGTAAACACGCTGTGAATAGCATTGGAGAGATCGTATCTCTCTGCCGGACGCCTTTCTTTATTGGGATTTTGTTGCTTTCTTTATGGAGGACTAGGTGGCTGTGGAGCCGCTATAGATATCTTTCAGTATTTTTACATACGACTCGTCTACACCCTGATTCCGTAGTGCCTCCACGACTGCTGAGGTTTCGACAGAATCAAACGCTTTCTCGTAATCAATGGAACCTATATATAAGGGTTGGTTATATTCCGCACATTTCTCTATCACCTGATTGATAGTGTGAATATGGTCTATTGTTGAGTAGCCTTAACGGAATCCTGCCTGGTCCTTTGCTTGACAGGAGTCTAAGGTGTTCCTGATTCTATTTGCGATTACCTTGGTAAATAGTTTTTAGGCAACTGACAGTAAGCTGATCGGTCTATAATTTTTCAAGTTTTTGCGTCCTCTTTCTTATGGATTAGGATTAGGTCCTAATCTCTGTATCTCTGTATTAGGTCTTCTGTATTCTCAGTAATTTCGTTAAGTTTATTTCTGTAGTTGTTCCCCAAACCAAATAGCAGTAGTTCAGATAAAAACTAAACAGCGATTTGTATATCAATAACCTCACTGAGTTGGGGATAAGGTACCGGATACGGCTTAATATTCCAGTTATCCGACTTAGTTTTATTTGAATATTATTTACGTGGTCATCCCATTGCAAAGAACTGGAGAAATGTACCCCAAGTTCTTTCACTGACTTCACTATTTCTATATCTGAGCCTCTAAAAACAAGGTTCACTTGTTGACCTTTTGAATGAAAAACTACGGCTTTTGTTTTAGTTGCATTTATTTTTAACTTATTGTTACTTGTCCAGTTGTCTAACTTTTGTAAGACGTCATTAGCTTTACTAGAAAGAATAAGATCTGATGCTGAGGTAACAAATATACTCGTGTCATCTGCGTAGGTAATAAACTTAACTTCTGGGGAGATATGGACTATGTCATTAATATATAAAGTGAACAATAAAGGACCAAGAATGCTCCCCTGTGGTACACCTGAAATTATCTTCTTCTTATCTGATACGAAATCATTTATAGAAACAAATTGACATCTATGCGCAAGATAGCTTTTAAGTAACGCGAGTGGGAGCTCACGAATGCCATATTGGTTTAATTTTTCAGATAAAATACCTTGGTGAATGTAGTCAAATGCTTGTGTGAAATCCACAAAAATTCCGACTACTTTATTTTTTTGTTCAAATTGTTGTAGGATGTATTCTTTTTGATCCAGTAAGGCGAGTTCCGTAGACTTACGTTTTTGGAAGCCATATTGTGATTTTGTCAGGACATATTTGGTGCAAAAACAGGATAAGCGAGTAAAAATAATTTTTTCTAAACCTTTAGAAAATACGGGGAGAATTGATATCAGTCGATACTTGGCAACGTTATGCTTGTTCCCCCTTTTGTAGAGAGCTATTACGCTTGCCGTTTGCATTTTCGAAGGAAAAACCCCTGTCGAAATGCAGAGATTAAATATGTGTGTTAGTGGTGGACTAATCTGATCAAAAACATATTTCACTGGTTTTATTTGCATGCCATCTGCATCGCAGCTGCGACTGTTTCTTAAACCAAGGAATACTGTGCGGGCTTCTGGTTCAATAGTACCTGCTAAGAAAAACGTGTTTGTAGTTTCTGAACCCAGAGTTCGGCAAGCAGCGGGTGATCTGTCGTTGAAGTCTCTGTAAATGAAGTAATCATTAAGAACATTGGCCATATCCTCTCTACTGACCAAGTTTCCATCATGGAGCACCTCCTTGATTTGTTCTGTTCTCGGATTTCGGCCCATCAAAGAGTTCATTTTACTCCATAGAACATCTGCTCGTTTTGAGCACAAAGTAACTGCTTGTATGTGATACAGCTCCTTTGATTTCTTCATTTCTTTATTTAAGGCATTTCGGAACTGCTTGAAAGCAATTAGGTCCGCCTAGTCGCGCGTACGCATGAATTTCCGAAATAATCTGTCTTCTTTATCAATTTTACGTAGGAGTTCGTGCGTCATCCAAGGTTTACGACAACATTTACGTTTATTCCGTTGTTTATAAGGGAAGTGTTTTTTGTATATACAAATAAAGGATTCTAAGAAAGCATCATAGGCTGCATTCGCATCACTTGAGTTAAAAACTTTGTCCCAATGCAAAGTGCCAATCTCTGGACGGAGGGCATCTAAAGCTGCTGGCGAGACATGCTGATAACTATAAGGAATGTGGCTCTGAATTAACGTAGGTGCACCTGTTTATACAGAACAACATATCGCCATGTGATCACTAATAGGATACGGAAGGACAGCACAGGTCACAAACAACAGATGACAGTTTGGGATAAATAAGTCCATGGTGGTCTCCGAAGACAGTAATTCTAGTGGGTCTATTTATAATGTTTTCGCAACCGTTGCATGTAATAGTAGTTTCGAAGTCACGCTTTTTCGTGCCGTCATGCCCCATGTCAATATTGAAATCACCACCGAATATAACGGTGTATTGGTGTTGATTTACAAATGTTAAGAAAACATCTCAAAATGCAAAAAATCAGACAAGTTACCGTCAGGTGGCCGGTAACATACAGCAACTATGACATGTTGAAAGTGAACGCAACGTCTTGTAATGAGCAGTAACTAAAGTAAAATTTTTGAGCAATACGGCTGGTAAATAATTATCAAGTAACATAGTGACACCACCCCCTCGACGACTTTGCCTAAAAACAGAGAACGTTTTCATATTAGGCAGTTCAAATTCTTCTGAAATATCCGATTGCCAGGTTTCTGTTAGCACAACTACGTGAAAACAACCTTTAATTTGGTTAAACACACACTCGAGTTCATTTACTTTGTTTGCCGTTGATTGTACATTTAAATGGAAGCATCGAAGAAATCCTCTTTGTACGCTTTCAAACCGCTTCACTAACTAACGAAGGGCGATATATGCGAAGTCATCCATTTTAAAGAGCAGCAAAAGAAAAAAAAATACTAAGGAACAGTTCAAAAACAAACATCATTTGCTCAGCGCTGACAAGTCATCCTCACACCTGATGACCTGCGCATGTTCTCCACCCTTTCTACGCACCAAGACTTTCCCATTTGAATGCGATGCAAAGTCAAAGCCAAATCTCCTAGCCCAGGTTTTAGCTGCTACTAAGAGAGCCCAGGAACGCTTGGTCATATTCTCACTTATGTAAACATGATCTTGTTTCTGCCTCAAGGATTTTCTTTTTTCAAGCCACGTATCTGGAAGGTCCTGGTCGACAAAGCGAAGGATCACTCCACGTACTCTACTTGGCCTTGATGCCATCCCGTGAATAGCGGAAATATCAGCCGGAGCAAGTTCCACCAAATTCAAGGTTTTTGCAAGATCATTTACCTTATTTGAAGATTTTGGCATGTAGTCTCAGGAATTCCATGAACTTCAACATTCAGACGTCGGCTGCGCCACTCGAAGACATCCAAATCAATCTGAAGCTGGGCGAGACCCTTAGCTGTATCTTCCTTCTCGAGTTTGTCGATCTTACATTTTATGTCCTTTATTTCCCTGTCTTGCCCGCTCAAGCGTTCCTGAATTTTATCAAAGTGATCCGACAGCAACTGAATTGACCTATATATTCCCTCTACCTTTTCATTCAAAGTAAGGAGAGAAGTTAATTTCTTGTCTATGTCCATGATCGTAATCTTAAGTTGAGCATCTCCGATTTGATCAGTGGGCCGTGTGGCACTTTTGGATACCCCTGGCCTGCAGGCCTCACACTTCCATGCTCTTCTTTTACCCGACTTTTTCTTTTCAGTATACTCCTGTTCACTCATGCCTGAGCATACTGCAGCATGAAAACAGAACTCGCACTCAGTGCACACAATAGCACTCGCGGCATCTTCAATTTCAGCTCTGCAACCGCAGCACTTAGTCATGTTTGAGCCCCTAAGTCATTCGTCACCAAAACAAATCGCTGGGCATCAGCGACAACGAATGAAAAGTCGTAAAAAAAAGAACGAGAAGTTTAAGCAACCTGTAAAACACAGCAGAAGTTAACCAACGTGCTTTCCTCGCCGTCGCCACTGCCAAAGTGCTCTGCCGGAATCACGCCCCTGTGCAAAGTCTCTTCGGTCGTGGTGCCGCTGCTGTTCGCTGATAATCTGCGCCGCAAAACGACGCAGTTACTTCCAGGCAGACAGGTAGAATGGGCGTGGGAAATTCGAAGTTCAGTCCAGGCGATTGTAGGCAAAGTCCTGGGTCGGGACGCCACAAGAGATCGAAATTTTCTAAGTTAGCGCCTGTAAAACACAACAGAAGTTAACCGACGTGCTTTCCTCGCCGTCGCCACTGCCAAAGTGAACTTCAATTGAAGTTCACGGAAGTGCATAGCGATTTCGAGGTCAGGAGCATGCTTTGTGACCTCTACAAAGGATATGTCACACTCTATCACCTGCCACTCCCAGGGTGGTAATAGCTTAGCTGGAGGCATTAGGTGATGTTCGAGAACTGTGACATCTATTTCCGTGCTAAGTTCTCTTGCACGCAGTGAGAAAGGAAGTATGTGGGCACGGCAGCAGCAGACACGGCGACATGCTGAGCAATCCTTTTTGCTTTGCGCTGCAGGTCTTTCTCGGAGCTCTGCTGGTGCCGCATGATTTTCATCAAACGACACGTGGCGACCATTTTCAAGAATTTGATGCTGTATCAGTGACACTGCTCTACGACAGTGTCATCTCAGGACCGGATCATCCCTGGCTGTCAGCGACTATACCTTTGACGACATCGGCGACGTCATGTCACGTGGCACTTCCAACGACTATAAGAGTACCGCCGGAGCCGTTCTTCGCCAGTGGGCACGGCAGCAGCAGACACGGCGACATGCTGAGCAATCCTTTTTGCTTTGCGCTGCAGGTCTTTCTCGGAGCTCTGCTGGTGCCGCATGATTTTCATCAAACGACACGTGGCGACCATTTTCAAGAATTTGATGCTGTATCAGTGACACTGCTCTACGACGGTGTCATCTCAGGACCGGATCATCCCTGGCTGTCAGCGACTATACCTTTGACGACATCGGCGACGTCATGTCACGTGGCACTTGCAACGACTATAAGAATACCGCCGGAGCCGTTCTTCGCCAGTGGGCACGGCAGCAGCAGACACGGCGACATGCTGAGCAATCCTTTTTGCTTTGCGCTGCAGGTCTTTCTCGGAGCTCTGCTGGTGCCGCATGATTTTCATCAAACGACACGTGGCGACCATTTTCAAGAATTTGATGCTGTATCAGTGACACTGCTCTACGACGGTGTCATCTCAGGACCGGATCATCCCTGGCTGTCAGCGACTATACCTTTGACGACATCGGCGACGTCATGTCACGTGGCACTTCCAACGACTATAAGACTACCGCCGGAGCCGTTCTTCGCCAGTGGGCACGGCAGCAGCAGACACGGCGACATGCTGAGCAATCCTTTTTGCTTTGCGCTGCAGGTTAGTGATTTTAAATGTGAACATTGTTACCGAAGTGACGACCGTTTTTTAGTGCTGCTGCCCTGCCCACTGGGTGTTCAG
Organism: Dermacentor andersoni; assembly: GCF_023375885.2. Classification (NCBI taxonomy): domain Eukaryota; kingdom Metazoa; phylum Arthropoda; class Arachnida; order Ixodida; family Ixodidae; genus Dermacentor; species Dermacentor andersoni. The sequence continues at coordinate 19,311,755 of NC_092818.1, forward strand.
AGCTTTCTGTCTTCTGTTTTTTCATTATCGAAAGATCTGTTGCTTGCGGCGATATTGAATCAAATCCTGGTCCGACAGAAAAAGAGATGCTAGTGGAAATACTATCTGGCCAGACCAAGATGAATTCAACTATGGAATGCCTGCAGGTATCCCAGAACGAGATACAGGACAAACTTTCCTCTTTAACTAAGGGGATTGACGGTATTGAGAGGCAGTTATCCAGCCTGAAAGTCTTAGCCACGAAGGTACAAGATATGGAAGCCGCAATATCAGAACTTCAGGGGCAGCTTACTTCAGTTAGTAACAAGATGGACGACTTGGAAAACAGAGGCAGAAGAAATAACCTGATCATTTATGGTATAGACGAAGATAGCATGGAGTCTGGTCAGGAACTGGAAATGAAATTAACCCATGATGTTTTTCAGAAAAAATTTGGTTTAACGTTGAGTGGCGTCGAACGATGCCATAGGCTGGGGAAAAAGCAAGCAGGCCGAGTGCGACCAGTTATTCTGAAACTTCTCGACTTTCGTGAAAAAATGTCAATATTACGATCATGTCATAAGCTTAAAGGCTCCGGAATATCGGTAGCCGAGGACTATTCAAAGCGAGTTCGGGAGACACGTAAACAACTGTGGAAAAGTTGCGAGAAAGAGAAAGCAGACGGAGCCAAGGTAAACTAATTTTCGACAAACTAAGCATTGATAACGTCTTATTTGGTTGGGACGGATCAAAGGGTTCTCGCTACAGGCTTAAAAAAAATTCAAACTGACTTTTCACTAAGACATCTCGAACCCTGAAAGTATTAAATGTCAATTGTAGGAGTATACTCAACAAGACCACTCAGTTGGAGGCTCTTCTGGTCTTGCACAACCCAGATATAGTGGTCTTGACTGAGACTTGGCTTAATGACACCATCTTTGACAGTGAGTTCGTTCCCACTGGCTACAGTTCGTATCGAAAAGACCGTGATGATAGAGGTGGGGGTGTTAGCATACTTTTTAAATCATCCTTGCGAATTTTTTTAATGCCTGAAATACCCAATGTAGAGTGTATTTTCTGTACAGCTTACCATGCAAATGTTAAATATGTCATTGCAGCAATATACCGACCCCCTAATTCTACCATTGCCGTATTTGACGAGCTTAGGCAATTTTTGTATGCGAATGTAAAACCCGGTAATTGTATTATATTATCAGGAGATTTTAATTTGCCTAATGTCGACTGGCAAACATTCTCACTTAATAAACATGACCCTCTAGGGGAAGCTATGCTGGACATTGCTTTTGCTTTTGACTTATTGCAAATTGTGGAGCAAATCACACGAATTCAAGGCAGTTCTCAGTCAATGCTTGACCTTTTTTTTTGTCAGCGGATCCATTAGTGCCAAAACGAAATGCGAGATAGTACCTGGCATATCGGATCACGAGGCTGTACTACTCATCGTTAAAGACACCGTGTTAGATAAGAAATCTGAATGTTTATCTTACCGAGATTTCTCTCGAGCCGATGATGTATCAATTATTGATATACTTTCGCTAAATTTCGACGACTTTTCAAGTAGCATGGAAGACGTAGTGTCGTTGTGGTGCAGGTTTAAAAAAATAGTTAAAGAGTGCATTGATCGCTTTGTCCCGTTGTCGACTAAAAAGAAAAATCGCAATAATCCCTGGATCTCCCGCGAGACATTGAGCCTCCAAAGGAAACTGAAACGTGTAAAGAAACAATTTAAAATCGAAAACGTGCAGTCGGTAAAACAAAAGATCGACGACATTTCTTCTCAGCTCAAAAGTCAAGTGCATGCCGATAAACAACGCTACTATGGTGAATCGCTACCAAGTTTCATAACCACGGCTCCAGAGAAATTTTGGCGTTCTATTTCTCCGACCTCCAAGGAATGTGATTTCTTTCATGTTGATGGTAAGGCAGTTCACGAAAGCAAAGAAATAGCAAATGCGTTTGACAAACACTTTAAGTCCGTCTATACAAATGATAATGATGTAATACCACCTTTCGAAATGTGTGTGCCGCCTATACCCGATGTTCAAATAAGCGAACCAGGTATACTCAACATGCTTTTACATTTGAACACTAAAAAATCTTCTGGCCCGGACAACATTCCAAACACATTTTTAAAACGGTATGCAGAATGGACATCAAAGTACTTGCACGTTCTGTTCACAAGGTCATTGTGCGAGGAAAAAGTACCGACTGGAGGACAGCCAGAGTGGAGCCATTACATAAAACAGGAAAAAAGCACTGCATTAAAAACTACCGTCCAATTTCTTTAACATCTACAGTATGTAAACTTTTGGAACACATAATCCATAATCATATCTCAGAATTTTTGGAAAACAATGTACTAACAAAGCATCAACACGGATTCAGAAAAGGCTACTCTACAATTACCCAACTAGTTTTAACAGTGCACGACTTTGCGAAAGCAATTAACAATGGGAAACAAATAGATGCTATATTCATGGACTTTTCAAAGGCTTTCGACAGGGTCTCTCACAAAAAACTACTTTACAAATTGAGCAAGATACTGAAAAACTCCAGACTAATTAATTGGCTCACAGCATACCTTGATAGCAGAGAACAATTTGTTGTTTTTAATAATCATGCTTCTGAACGACTTCCGGTAGGCTCTGGTGTTCCCCAGAGCTCGGTCCTTGGACCTCTCTTGTTCTTTTTATTCATTAATGATATGCTGCATGGTATTCCTGTTATGGCTAAGCTTTATGCAGATGACTGTGTATTGTACTCGGAGATAGACAATATTACTGACCAGGAGTTGCTGAACGATGCTTTTCGACAAATTGTCGACTGGTGCGCTGCCTGGCAAATGTCAATTAATTTCGAGAAAATAGTTTTTATGTCCATCTCACATAAGAAGCATAAACTAACGTTTCCATACGGTATTAATAACATAATTATTTCCGAAGTAACACATTATAAGTATCTAGGACTCTGGATCACAAATGACCTCACTTGGGCTAAGCACCTTGAATATGTAGTATCTAATGCTAACCGCAAGCTTTATTTTTTAAGGAGGGCTTTGAAACTTTCTACTCCCTCTGTACGCCTACTCGCATATAAAGCTGTAATTCTGCCGATGCTAGACTATGCATGTGTAATTTGGGACCCTTTTACTAAAACTCGCACTAACAAGATAGAAATGGTGCAAAGAAAAGCAGCTCGTTTCATTTATAACAACTTCGGACGCACTTCAGTGACAGAGCTCTTAACAAAAGCAAACCTGCCACCATTAATGCAAAGAAATCGTGTATCACGACTAAAATTTCTTTTTCAACTTATTAATGGTCATTATAAGACAGATCTCACGGGAATAATTACTTTTTCATCTGGTTATGCTACTAGACAGCGACACAGCCAAACAATAACCCCATTTAGTACACGTAATAATTGTTTTAAGTATTCCTTCTTTCCCCGAACAGTCGTTGAATGGAATCATCTAACCAATGACCAAGTTTTAAGATCATCACTTTCGGCGTTTGTTTCAAGTATTGAGTAACAATTTGTTTTCTTGCTGTACCACTGCTATGTTCAAGCTCTGTTAACCTGATTTGTATTGTTTTCGTTGCCTATGCTATAGTATTCTTTACATATGTATTGTTTCCCACCCTGCTAAAATCCCCAATGGGGATTGCAGTATTGATAAATAAATAAATAAAAAAAATCATAGACGGTCTATTCCGAAAAAAAGTGTTTTCACACGTCAAGTCGTTAGCGGTTGTGAAACACGGATGTTCCTTATTAGAGCGAACCTTGAGAAAATACGTTAAGCTGATGTGTGTTCGCTGAAAATGGAGTGACCACTCATCTGACTCGACGTATAGACTTTCGACAGGCCTTGTTCTAAATGCGCCAGTGGCCAGGCGGATACCGAGATGGTGAACGGGGTCTAACTAGGGTGCCTCGATTTGCGCTACTCCGTACAGGGTGGTGACACGTCCGGCAGCGCCGCCATATTGTGTCGGAGTACGCAGCGGCCCGCTATGGCAGACACCGCAAATTTAGGATCTGGGTTTGCTGATTCTAATAAAGTTAGTTTCTTTTGCGGTTTTACACGTGTGTGTATCATTATATTTACATCTCACCTCAAAAGCAGAGGTGAATTGAACGTTTGTGATAAAGCAAGTGCTAGAGTAAGCTTCGAGCCTCGAAGACCGCGAATTGTTTTCGGTGCGTCTTCGCTTATTTTACGAAATGTTTCGAAATTAAGTTCGCGCTTGTGGCCCGAACTGAACGTTTATGGAGCTACCATTCAAAATACAGGCGCAGAAGGACGTAGTCACCGCAGGACGTTTTCAACTACGTTGTGGATCAGATAAGTCGTGAATTGCAAGATCAGCAAACAAGGCAAAAAAAAAAAAATAATAAGACACGGCAGCGTTAGCGATAACTGATTTCTTCTTTTTTTGTGGAGGGAGACATCGCGCGTGCGAAATGTACCAACGCAAAAGAGCATGTGCGCTATAAATGCAAGGTGTGGTGTACTTTCTTACACAATGACAAATTAATATGAATGCAGCCATCTAGGATAATTCTTGGGTCTCTTAAACAGACTCAGGCGCTCGGCTTGTGATTACTTCCTGCCCGAACGCTAAGCAGTGCAGAATATTTTGCTCGAAAGCACACTTAAATTCTGTTATGACACTACAAAATGAACAAGAGCAACACTGACATATATTTCAAAAAGAAAGGAAAGGTTTATTACCAATGCATAACTGCACAAAACCACAGGAAGACAGCTAGAGAATATTGTTACGGTGAAGGGAACGAAGAAGTTGGATTGGACTAGACGAAGACGAAGTCTGGCAGTTGCCTGAACGCCATATACGCCAGTTGTAAATATACGTTGTTTGACACTCGTGGGCCTGCTTTCTTCCTGCAACATTTTGGTGGAAGGTGCGGGGTACAATCACGGAACTTCGCAGCGGACGTCATCTCCCTGCCGCCACAATGGCAAATCAACCGACACAAGCGACAACGCCTCAGCAGCCCGTGCCAACGGTCATCCTCACTCATCCACGTGACCGAGGGACATATTGTGGCACGGACAACGCCGACGTCGAGGACTGGCTTACGATGTACGAACGAGTGTGCGACAACAACAGGTGGGATCCAACAATGATGCTAGCAAACGTGGTATTTTACCTAAGAGGAACTGTGAGGCAATGGTACGACACACACGAAGCTGACCTAAATGAGCTGGGATATCTGCGAAGAAAAAATGCGAGACCTGTTTGGCAGACCTGTCGGTCGTCAGCTGGCGGCAAAAAAAGAACTTCCTTGTCGCGCTCAAACGTCCACAGAATCCTATATCGTCTACATACAGGATGTGCTGGCCCTCTGTCGCAAGGCTGATAACAACATGACCGAGGCAGACAAGATTGGTCACATATTGAAAGGTATTGCAGACGATGCCTTCAATCTCCTGATGTGCAAGGATTGTGCCACTGTGGATGCAATTATAAAGGAGTGCCGGCGCTTCGAACAAGCGAAGGGCCGCCGCGTCGCTCAAACTTTCGGCCGATTGCCCAATACCGCCGCGACATCTTCTTGCGAAGACCCGCCGCGCTTCGTTCAGCCCACAGGACCGGAAGAAATTACGCGCATCGTTCGCCGTGAGCTTGAGGCCATGGCTCCGGCTCGAGTTCGTTCTGACTGTCGGGAAAGCGTGCCCGCTATCTCCCTTATACAAGCGGTCGTTCGGGAGGAAATAGTAAGTTTGCGCATTCAATCTCTCTGCTTGGTCCGCCATACAAACACCTACCAGATTTCTCCGGCCGCTCGCTCCCAGACGCAAAGCTCTCCGCCCCGTCGTCGCAACCCAGCTAACTGGCGCACAGCGGATGATAAACCCATCTGTTTTAATTGTTCCGGTATTGGACACATCGCCCGTCATTGCCGCAACCACTGGTCGTCGCCTCCTCGGTGGTCGTCTCCGAGTCACTACCTCCAAGTACCAGACAATCGTACTTTCTCGCCCTATACGCCGACTAGGAACATCAACGCCGACAGTGCTCCACCAAGATGCAGCCGCTCCCCGTCTCCGCAAGGTCGTAGGTCCCGTTCGCCTCTCGTTCACCGCTCTTCGTCCCCGTCTGCAACCGGTCGCTTCGCTTCGGGAAACTAGGCGGTGCAGCTTCCGGAGGTGAAGCTGCAACTCCGACCCGGCCCACAAATCCTCTGTTGACCCTGCCTACATGTGGAAACCTAGTGGACATTGAAGTTGATGGCGTTCCTGTTAGAGCTCTCGTTGACACAGGAGCGCAGCTTTCAGTTATGAGCGCTGCTCTCCGCCGAAGGCTCAAAAAGGTTCTGACACCCGCCGTACCGTGCACTGTGCGAGTCGCCGATGGGAGTACTTCACCTGTCCTTGGAATGTGCACTGGACGTGTGACCATCGGGGGCCATTACACCCTTGTTCTATTTATACGTCCACACGACCTAATTCTCGGCCTCGACTTCCTTTCGAAACACTCTGCCCAAATTGACTGCTCCGCAGGTGTTGTACAGTTGGGTCTGCCGCTTCCTGCCGACGCAAATTGCGCTTCACACCGCTTATGTTCTGCTGGGTTTGCAAGGCTGTCTCCACAGGCGGCTACAAATGTCCTCCTGACGCCCTGTCCTCCCGTACCTGATGGCGAGTACGTCGTGTCGCCGCTTACTGACGTGGTTTTGTCGCCCAATATTGCCCCACCGAGCACCTTAATCCGGATCCGCGAAAACTGCGCTCGTGTGCTCCCCCTCAATTTTGGATTTTCGTCGCATGTGCTGCCACACGGTATCGCCATAGCGCATATCACTCCTTTCGAAGAATTTGAGATTTCTTCTTTGACCTCTGAATCCTTCCTCAGTACAAACCAACCTTTGTCACCACTCCTCCGTACTCGACTCCCGCGGACGATGTTTCTAAGATGATCGCCCCTGACCTTCCTTCCAAGCAAACAGCAGCTCTTAGTCACCTCCTGTCATCTTTTTGGGAAATCTTTGATTCGGACGACCGTCCACTTGGCCAGACATCTGTTGTCACACATCGCATCAACACTGGTGACGCCAGCCCCATTCACATGCCGCCATATCGTGTCTCCGCAACAGAAAGGGCCATCATACAGAAAGAAGTAGACAGGATGATGGACAAGGACATCATTGAACCTTCCAGTAGCCCGTGGGCATCACCGGTTGTCTTAGTAAAGAAAAACGACAACTCGTGGCGCTTCTGCGTTGACTACCGTCACCTCAACAGGATAACAAAGAAGGATGTTTATCCCTTGCCGCGCATTGATGATGCTCTGGACTGCCTTCACGGATCCCAATACTTTTCATCAAATGACCTCCGCTCCGCCTATTGGCAGATTAGCGTCGATGAGATGGACTGCGAGAAAACCGCCTTCGTCACACCGGACGGTCTGTACCAAATTAAAGTCATGCCGTTTGGATTATGCAATGCGCCAGCTACATTCGAGCGCATGATGGACTCCCTCTTGCGCGGCTTGGTCTACATGCCTCTGTTACCTCGACGATGTGATTGTGTTTTCGCCGAACTTTGAGAGCCACCTGCGGCGCCTCACAACCATCTCTCCGTGTTTCGCAGGGCTGGCCTTCAGCTAAACTCCTCCAAGTGCCATTTCGGTCACCGTGAAATTAACATGTTCGGCCATCTCGTAAACGCCGCCGGAATCCAACCTGATCCACAGAAAGTTCGCGCCGTGCGAAATTTTCCTGTACCTTGTTCAACAAACGATGTCCGTAGTTTTCTGGGCTTATGCTCTTATTCCCGGCGATTTGTGAAAAATTTTGCCGACATCGCTCACCCTCTCACTGACCTTCTTAAGAAAGACGTCTTTTTCTCTTGGGGACCTCTGCAGGAGAAAGCCTCTTCTACCCTGACTGAGCGGCTTACAACTTCCCCAATTCTGTCACACTTTGACCCATCTGCGCCCACTGAAGTACGAACTGACGCGAGTGGTCGTGGCATCGGCGCTGTCCTCGCTCAGCGTCAACAGGGCCAAGACCGTGTCATCGGTTACGCTAGCCGCCTTGTTTCCACGCCCGAGCGAAATTACTCCATTACTGAGAGAGAATGTCTCGGGCTCGTATGGGCGGTCGCGAAATTCCGGTCGTACCTTTTCGGTCAGAGCTTCTGCGTCGTAACCGATCATCACGCCCTCTGCTGGCTCTCCTCTTTGAAGGACCCAACTGGACGACTTGCACGTCGGGCATTGCGTCTACAGGGATATACATTTTCTATTATGTATAAGTCAAGGCGCCTGCATAAAGACGCTGACTGCCTGTCCCGCAATCCCGTGGATCAACCGGACGATACCGATGCATACTCGGACATCAGTGTTCTATCCATCTCCGGCTTCCTCCATATTGGCGACGAGCAGCGCAAAGATCCTGTTATTCGAACACTTATGGAACGCCTAAGCTCCTCGCCCAATGACCCGTCCCTCCGCATGTTCACCTTGCGCGATGGAACTTTATACCGTCGTAGCGTTCGTCCTGACGGCCCGGAGCTCCTCCTAGTCGTTCCCAAGCACCTTCGACTAGCCGTGCTCCAGCAACTTTGGACATCTGGGCATCGCTCGTACATACGACCGCCTGCGGCGCCGCTTCTTCTGGCCCGGCATTTATCGCTCTCTGCACCGTTATGTCGCTCCTTGCGACCTGTGTCAGCGCCGGAAGACGCCTGCTACGCCTCCCGCTGGTTTGCTTCAACCAATTGATATCCCCACAGACCCTTTCTTTCGTGTGGGCCTAGACCTCCTTGGCCCCTTTCCAATTTCTATGAAAGGCAACAAATGGATTGCTGTAGCAACCGATTATGCCACGAGATATGCCATCGCACGAGCGCTACCAACCAGCTGCGCTACAGATGTCGCAGACTTCTTACTATACGACGTCATCCTGCACCACGGCGCCCCTCGCCAGTTGCTGACGGATCGCGGCCGCTACTTTTTATCGAAGGTCGTCGATGACTTGCTCCGCTCCTGCTCTACAGAACACCAGATTGCTACCGCGTACCACCCTCAAACGAACGGCCTCACCGAGCGACTCAACCGCACGCTAACTGAAATGCTGGCAATGTACATTTCCGACGATCACCGTGACTGGGACGTCGCTTTACCATACATCACTTTCGCATACAACTCTTCCCGTCACGACACTGCCGGATTTTCACCATTTTACCTTTTGTATGGCCGCGACCCCACCGTGCCCTTTGACACGTTGCTACCTTCCGCAGTACAATCACCCAGCACTGGTTACGCTCGCAATGCTATTGACTTAGCCGCCCAGGCCCGAGATCTCGCCCGTCATTGCCTCACAGCCTCGCAAGCTACTCAAAAGCCACGCTACGGCCTACGGCACCGAGACTACCATCTTTCACCTGGTTCCCTTGTCCTTCTCTGGACGCCTTCACACCTCCACCGGGAGGGTGGTGTTACGGTGAAGGGAACGAAGAAGCTGGATTGGACTAGACGAAGACTGGCAGTTGCCTGAACGCCATATACGCCAGTTGTAAATATACGTTGACACTCGTGGGCCTGCTTTCTTCCTGCAACAATATATAAAATGATATCCTATATACAGCTCACCAAAGCTTTCATCTGCCTGAAGCCTTATCAGCCACATGCATACAAACGTTGGGTGCATAGACTCAACAGGAGTAAGTTTATGTGCTGCTTAAGAGATTAAATAATTTCAGTTCAAGTTAACATCTGCAACTGTCTTGCTGCCATACCCATCCTTCTCATTGCTATTTTGTTGGCTCAGCCAGTGCAAATAAATGCGGAGGTGCAACGTCACAAAACTCTCCAGGAGCTTTTTCATGACATTTGGATGTTCAGCGCATACAACCGATGGTGATGAAACATTGTGCTCAAGCAGGCTTCTTAGTGTCTTGATTGGCTCTCTTAGACGGCAAATGTTTTTTTCTTCGGAAAATTTTTTGAACACAGCTTCACATGAAGACACAAAGTTTAACAAGGTTCTTGCTATCTTTCAGGTATTCTTTCATGCTAATAAGAGCATGCTCCTCGGAAATGTCATCAGTTGTGAGGATTTACATACACGAACGGCAAGCCTTTGGTGTCTTTACAAAATGACGAACCAAAAAGCCTGACAAGTGGGCCACGATGTCGCTTTCAGCTTCACTCAAAGGTTCTATTTCACCAATGTCATGGCTTGCTACTGAGTCTGCTATTTCGCTTTGTACCTCCTTGATTTCTTTAGCAAAGAAGTCTACCAAGTAGCTGCTATCGTCAATTTCATAGCTTGAATTATGTGAAACCTTCAGAAACTGGCTGACTGACTAGTTTTAGAGCATTTTTCAAGTCGTATGCACTTGGCACAGGTGAAACCATTCTTACGGCTGAAAATAAGTTTTCTAGGCAGTCCTGTGTCAACCTTCCTGTCAAAAAAAAAAAAGTTGTAGCCACATTCAAATAGTAGGACAGAGTGTAGTTTCAGCACCACTGTTGTTGCCATTAAGCCTGCTTGACATGGCTTCCACACTTTCTTGACCCCAATTCCCAAATCTTCCATTACTCTTACTTTGAGTCGAAGTGTTTCAATGGCTTCTTCATATTTACTCTTATTTATAAAACTCAAACCGACAACTGTGTGGCGAGATGTCATCAGAGTGTACCATTTAAATATGAGCTCGAAAAACCAGGCAGTAGTTTCTGCTTCCAATGGTAGCTTTCCAGTCTTGATAAAATATCTTATGGCTGATGGGGCTTATCGGAAAAACTGCACTGCAATTCCTACTTTCATTTTTGTGAAATGTCCATTCGACAGATGCGCACTATTCAGATTTGGAACCACTCGCAGCTGTTCTGTGTCCAACTTCAAAACAGTTTCTAAATGATCTATGGTGACCTCACTACTGGGCAAACAGAATTCTGAAATGATTTGTTCACTCAGATGCATAACATCTTTGCGCACAAGGTGGCCTCTGATGTTATTAAGAACATGGGATGGGTCTGGCATAAAAAACAGTGACTTGCTGCTGTTCTGCAGATGAGGCATACTGCATACTGTGACAGAATGACGAGAAGATGGCAAGTTCAGACTCCTCCACATTGCACGATTAGAGCTGCTCATATCACAAGTGACGCAAAGCACACGCAAAGAAATGTCCGCACAAAGCTTCAGTAAATGAAGAACAAAGTCTTTAAGCTTGTCTCCATTGACAAATGAGCCAGTATAATGGTATGCAATCACCTGCTTCCAACGCGAATTGATGGCACCAACCATAAAAACGAGTGCATGGTTGGCAGGCTGATCACACTCAGGGAGGGTTATCTTGCCAAGGAAGGAGTCACAGCCGTAGTCAAGCTCCACACCTTTTCTAATTTCCATCTCATCCATGAAAAGAACGCAGTCCGTTTAAATGTCGGTCATTGCTGAAAGTTTGGTCGCCATGACACTAAGGATTTCAGTGAGAACGCCAGGCTTGAAAGAAAAATGCTGTAGTCGTCTGCACAGCGTTCGTCGTAAAGGTAATGGGTTGCCTTGTTCCAACAGCAAGTCATACCCAGTTGAGCCACATGCAAACTTTAGTTGCAGTGCCTTCTTTATGGTCTGACTGTTCCAGACACAACCTTTCCTGTTAGTTTTTTGCGAAGCGTATTTCTGATCATGATTAAGAAATTTAAGGTTCGCGGTCAACGAAGGAAGGTTCTCCTCCAGCTCTCGCTTTTTTTGAACTCGCCTTCAACTTCCTACTCGCCTGCGTCAGGCTTTCTTTCAGTTCGTTGTTTTTTCTTTCAGCGTCTTGAAGTGCTTTACGCAGTTCACTTGCGGACATAAAGGAGATATTTTTTCCAAAGCTGCAGAGCTCGTGCATATTTTCTTGGGAGGACCACTCTTCTTCGCTGCTCTCCGTAGAAAACATCTGAGCATCTGGTTCTCCTGTTGAGTGAAGTGGTGATGTGGTTTCATTCCCTTGAATTTTAACACCAGCCAGGGGAAGTCAAGGTGCTGGCTTCTTTCTCTGCGTGGGTGCCGCTGTGCAAGACCAAAAAACAGACTGTATAATGCTTCATACAAAAAAACAAAAAAGATGGCCTCTGGCGCTATTGCACTTACGCCCGAAGTCGAAGAGCGTAGGCAGAGCGCTTGATTTAAGAAGCCGACGACCATCTTGCCGCCTTCCCTCGAACTGGTCGTCATCAAAGTGACGCTAAAAGAAAAAAAAAGTGTTTTGAATGTTTGAGTCATGGGACTGTAGGTGCGGAAGGATTGCACTGAGGATACGAGAGGCAAACTGAAACCCATTTTTATACCCCTGAGGTTGTCAAGTTGCCTAACCTCACGATAAAATTAAAGGCAAGCATGAAGGCCACTTAAAGCGCGGATCCAATACATAAATAGAAAGCAAGACACTTACCTCGCAAATTCTTGAATTATCCGTGGCTTTCCAACTGTCGCGTTTCACTTGAATTTCTCTTTTTTCTGCGCTCCGAGACACCGGGATACCGAAGGCACCCATGACCCTTCTCTTTTGCGCTGGTGCACAAAGGTACGCAGCAGCCTGGCATGGTAGAGTTTGCTGGCTATTAAACTGTGACACATGCTTCACTGCACATACCGAACCGTACAAGTCACCCCAGCAAATGTGACCGCGGCCTCGTGGAAACTACAAACACTTCACAACGCGACAACACAAGGTGCGCACACGTGAGTCCGTGTCAACCGCTCCGACACAATATGGCGGCGGCGCGGCGCGGGCCTGGTCAAAAGGTGTCACCACGCTGTACGGCAGGAGGCGGCGCTGACATCGAGGCACCCTAGGTCTAACATTTTTAGCGCGCTCGGGGCGGCAGAATGATATACTACGGCACCATAATCTAATCTTGATCGAACTAGGCTTCTGTAAAGATTCAGTAAACACTTCCTATCGCTACCCCATGTTGTGTGGGATAGGATTTTGAGTAAATTCATTGCGTTTAGACATTTTGCTTTAAGACATTTTATATGTGAGATGAAAGTAAGCCTCGAGTCAAGTATTACACCTAAGAATTTGTGTTCATTGTTCACATGTATTTGCTGTCCGCCCAGCTCTACGCAAGGATCTGGGTCCAGACCTCTCTTTCTTGTGAAGCGAACACAAGAACTTTTGTTGGGTTGATTTTAAATCAATTTTGGTCTGCCCACTTGGACACCTTGTTTAAGCCCTGCTGTACCTGTCTTTCACACACTGTAAGGTTGCAGGATTTGAAACCTATCTGTATATCGTCTACGCAGACGGAATAAAAAATGGCTGGTGGCAGTGAAGAACGAAGTGTGTTCATCTTAACGATAAAGAGAGTGCAACTGAGTACTCCTCCCTGGGGTACACCTGTTTCTTGTATAAAAGGTCACGATAATACGTTGCCGATTTTCACGAAGAATATACGATTTGACAAATAGCTTTCAATTATGTTCAGCATATTTCCACGGATGCCCATTTCCAACAGGTCTCGCAAGACCCCGTAACGCCATGCCGTGTCATACGCTTTCTCCATGTCGAGAAATATCAATAGGAAAAACTGTTTATGCATAAATGCATCCCGGATATTTCCTTCAATGTGCACAAGATGATCGGTTGTCGACCGTCCTTCTCTGAAGCCACACTGATAAGGATCGATCATATTGTTGAGCTCAAGGAAATGTATGAGTCTGCGATTTATCATTTTTTCAAAAAGCTTACACAGACAATTTGTTAGAGCTATCGGACTATAACTTGCCGCCAAGGAAGGGTCTTTTCCCAGCTTCAGAACAGGAACTACGATCGCTTCCTTCCATGTGGATGGGAGGTATCCCGCAGCCCAAATTGTGTTAAAAAGTGCGAGTAGTGTGACTTGTGTGTCAGTATGTAAGTTTCTGATCATGTCATACATGACTCTGTCAGGTCCCGGTGCAGAGCTGTTGCATGTGTTTTGCAATGACACTGGCAGCACAACGATAGCGCCAAGCACAATCGGCGATCATTGAAACCTGATCACTGGGTAAAGTGTGTCGGATTTTCTACATGACTTGTCGATGGTTCCAGCGTAATCGTTGGTGCCCGCGCGCCTTCCAGAAAGTACTACACAATTTATGTCGCGCATACAACTTGATTACACAACGTTGGGCGAGAACATACATAACACATGAAATAAACGAATGTTATCGTTGAAGTTCCAATCATATAGGTAGGTCTTGCGCTGAGCAATAATTTTAGGTTGTTAGTGGGTGAAATGCAGTCCTCGACAAAAGTATAAATAATGCACGTCTGAATAGTAAAAGCAACAGAAGGCTTCTATACCGACATCTACTCTACCTAGAGCAGCCATGCAACCTCCTCAAAAAAGTAGTGATGAACAGTATACAGACCTAGCGAGAAAGTGTTTTTTCGTTGGTGTTGCCACGCAGCATAACGTCAGTATGAAACAATATAAGCATGTAGGCCGGTTTCATAGATATACTTCAATAGAAACGTATAAAATTTTTGTCCATAATACATCTTTCATAGTCTTCAGCTTGATCATTACTCAATTTCACACCTTTAAGTGCACTTTCGCGAGTTGTCTTTGTCAGGAGGGCCTTGCAAGGCATGTCTCAGCAAAAAGCGGCAGGAGAAGACAAAATAAGAGCACATTTAAACAAAGGGGATATACTATGGTTGAAAAGCTTGCGGCCGTTTACACGCAATGCCTCAGGACTTCAAGTGTACCAGAGAGCTGGAAGCATGGCAACGCTATACTAATCCATAGAAAGGAAGACCTTAAAAATTTGAATAATTATAGGCCCAATACCTTGCTTTCGGTATTGTGTAAAATATTCACCAATAAAATTTCTTATAGAATCAGGGCAACACTTGACTTCAATCATCCAAGAGAACAGGTTGGATTCAGGAATTGACATTTTACAATGAATAACATCCATGTTATCATTCAGGTAATTGATAAATCTGCGTAGTACCAGCAACTTCTCTATATGGCTTTCAGATATTATGAAAATGCATTTGATTGAGTAGAAACACCAGTAGTCATAGAGGCATCACATAATCAACGAGTACAGGAGGCATACGTGAATATCATGGGAAATATCTACAAAAATTCCACAGCTACCTTGGGTCTCCACAAGAAAAGGAGAAAGTTACCTATAATGAAAGGGGTCAGCCAAGGAGACAATCTCTCCAATGTTATTCAGTGCATGTTCGGAAAAAGTATTCAAGCTACTAAGTAGAGCGGCAAGTTGGGCTAGTTGGTGTGGAAGTTCATCTTGTAATACTTGGTTACTGCGCTAAGACACATGAACAACAGAAGAAGAAAAGGACAGGACGCGCGCAGACTCAACTGAATTTTATTGAGTGAAAGATGACATTATATATATATATATATATACACATATATATATATATATATATATATATATATATATATATATATATATATATATATATATATATATCATATATATATATATATATATATATATATGATGTTTATATATATATGATGTTTACAATGATGTCAGCATGCTGATAGGCCATTCAAAATTGTTGCCGTCACAATCTTGCGCCCAGAAATTGCACCTCCCAATCAGCAAGCACAATGGAGGGGTCGCTAGCACATACACGCGCTTTCTTCTTTATAACATGTGTTTCGAACAGCTCCCGTGTACGACGACTCCTATGACGGAATAAAGTTTGTTAGAAGTGGAAGGCACACCTTCTGTTTCTCTTTTTCACAATCCCTGCAATGTTTTGCTACGTGGGAATGCTCGTCAGATGACTTATTCTGAAAATGTTCTTTTAGACGGATATTAATACAGCGTCCGGTCTGACCGACGTAAAGACAGCCGCATGAGAAAGGGAATTCATTAACAACCCCGCTTCTAGAAAAAAGATAAATTCCATTCCGTCATAGAGGTCTTCGTGCACGGGAGCTGTTCGAGACATATGTTATAAAGAAGAAAGGGCGTGTATGTGTTAGCGACCCCTCCATCGTGCTTGCTGATTATGAGGTGAAATTTCTGTTTCCGGACGCACGATTGTGACGGCAGCAATTTTGGATGGCCTATCAGCATGCTGCCGTCATTTTAACCATATATATATACATATATATATATATATCATCTTTCACCCAATAAAATTCAGTTGTGAGTCTGCGCGCGCCTTGTCTTTTTCTTCTTCTGTTGTCCGTGTGTCTTAGCGCAGTAAACACAGCATTACAAGACCACGCTATTAAACTGGGAAGGCTTAGAAGTGAGGATCAACGGCGAATACCTCAGCAACCTTCGGTGTGCAGATGACATTGTCCTGTTCAGTAACACTGGGTATGAACTGCACCAAATGATTGAGGACCTTTACCAAAAAAGTGTAAGGGTAGGGTTTAGGATTAATATGCGGAAGACAAAGATATTCAATAGCCTGGCAAAGAAACAAGAATTCATAATCATCAACCAGCCTCTAGAGTATGTGCAGGAGTACGTTTATCTAGGTCACTTACTCACAGGGGATCATAATCATGAGAAGGAAATTTACAGAAGAATAAAAATGGGTTGGAGCGTATACGGCAGGCATTGCCAGATCCTGAATGAGAGCTTACCACTATCATTGAAAAGAAAGGTGTAATATCATAGCATTCTACCGGTGCTAACATATAAGGCAGAAACTTGGACGTTAAAAAAGAAGCTCGAGGACAAGATAAACACCGCGGAAAGAGCGATGGAGATGAAAATGAAAACAGGAATGAGTGGTGCGGACCAGAGCGAAAACGGCGACAGCCGATATTCTGGTTGACATTAAGAGAAAAAAATGTAGCTGGGAGGCCATACAATGCATAGGACAGATAACGAGTTAACCGTAGAGTTACAGAATGCGTGCCAAAGGAAGGAAAGCGCAGTCGAAGACCGCAAAAAACTAGGTGGGGTGATGAAATTGACCTGGCGGTACCCCGTCTGACGCCTTGGCAGTTCGGCATGAAACCTCACAGAGGGTAATACAGGCATTTATGTTTTTTAAATTGCCTATGGGGTGATTACCGCGCAAGGTCGATCTAATCCACCATTTTAATCGCTCCGTCCATGGCGACCACATCTCTCTCTCTCTCTCTCTCTTTTTCTCTCTCTCTCTGACGAAGCTGCTTGGTTACCAATGTTTCGGCTGTTACCGACGTCACCCTAGACAGCGAATGGTATTATTAATTCAAAATCTCCAATGTTGGGAACATCCACAAAAATTTATATTACTGTGATTTGGCAGGATCTCGGGCCCCGATGTGGCATACAGCAGAACGATTGACGCTGACATGCAAACAAGGGATATACACTTATTATACACACTTCGACGGACGAAAGGTCTCCGCAGTATGTAGTGCGCCCAAAGAAATTCGTGGCAATGTTACGCTCACGGCACGACAGACCACACGCGTTACCGGAACTTGAGCTCGAGCACGTCGCCATTCGCGCCACCTGAACTCACGCGGTGACTCGCAGAGGGACACAGCACCCATCATCTCCGGCGGCAGGTCATCGTCACCGTGCGCAAGATGCTGTGGCCACAGCATGCTCTCCAGCTGCCGCCGACGCATGGCGGGCAGCAGCCTGGTGGCCTTGTCGAAGAGCGCGCGCTGATGGTATCCCTGTCGGAATGGGTGAGCATGTATATTACAGCAGAACGGAACACTCGATAGCATGCATGTATCGCCTGCGCCATGCGTGTCAATTGTCCGTGTTATAATCAAAGATAATGTTTTATCTGCTGTTATATCGGCATTCGGGACAAGGCAAGATGTCGTAAGAGGAAGCTTTAGCTCAGGTGCTCTATCTAAGTACATGTAAAAGGAGAGTTCGTTTTCCTCTGCGAGCACTGCGCCAAACTGGACGAGGTTTGTTGCATTCAAAAGAAAAATTTAAAATATAGTGACTGTTGGCATCGCATTTTTGATTTCGTTGTCAATTCTTTATAAAAATTGGCGAAATCGAAAATTTTCAGGAACCGAGAGTACCAACTTTACCGCTCTGCAACTCAGCAATAAAAAATTATATCACAATTCTGTGAATTGCAGCTAATAGCACATGTAAAGTGCACAAAATTTGTATGTTACACAGGAATCTCGAAAATTTAGTAATTTAGTAATTCGCCGTAGCGCGTCTGGTGGGAAAGCGTCCCCTGCGATGTGTGCCGTGCTGCTGGCGAGGAGTCATGAGTCTGCGTGGTGCTCCCATGCGAGATAGAGGACGATCCCATCGAGGCGTCAGCTCCATGATCGCGTCCGCCTTCATGGCGCGTCGCGGCCCGGCTGTCCGTGCCGATCACGACGTTTGGCTCGCGCAGATCGTTTCTCGCTCCGAGACACCGAGTTCTTTGGTTCGTTCCGCTAGCTCAGGCGCACGTTTTGTCTTTGTGTGACTCAATAGCATAGCGAGCAAATGAGTGGGCGGTGTGAACGGGGTGCGATAACGCTATCGCGTTCCACTCTTGAAGGCGAAGCTTAAGCATCCTCCAATTTTTTTTCGAACTGTTGAATTTTTGAAAACTCCTTTCACAAAATTAAGGCCCTAAATCAAAATTCCACTTACAACACTCACTAGAATTTAACTTTCTCTCTCAAATGCAACAAACTTCATTACAAACGGTCTAGGGGTTATCTCAGAAAGCATTTTCCCGTTTTACGTGTATTCGTTGGAGGAGTTGGGCTTGAGCCCAACTTCCCCTTTATAGGAGTGGCGCGTACTTTGCGGCAAAGAATACCAAAGAGTTGCAGTTACAGTGGCGTTTCAATTCGTGAACGCGGGTGACGTGCAAGCGCACGCGACGCGATCCGCCCTGGGTGCACCTAGACATGTACACTGACCGCTTCGCAGATCGTATTCTAGACAGGGCTCATGCGGCCACGCCGTGCGCAGCAGCCATTAGAGCAGAACACCCCGTTGTAAACATTCACTTACCCTCGACATTACTTTGCCCGGCGTCAGCGCGCACAGGCAAACATGAGCACTTCACACTCGATGACCACGGGTACTCGCTGTCAAAACGCTGGGGTGAGGAATCGCCGAAGCAGTGGCGAGCGAAGTGACCTTAGTGCTGTCTATCGCTTGAATGTAAACTGAGCGGAGAGAACACAGCGCTCGGAAAGCTAGGATCAGCGCTAGTATATCTGATGTGTCAAAGCGACGTCTGGGGGCTGAAGTTGCATCGTGTAGTTCATCTTTCTCTCTCTCTCTCGACATATATGTGCCTGGCATCGGCGAGGCAAACAGTTGTACAAGAGTAAGTGATGCGTCGGTGTCGTGCGGGAGCATAGCGTCTAGTGTGGTCTGGACCTCGCGCCCGTAGACAAGACGGAACGGTGTAAATCGTGTGGTTTCCTGAATGGTGGTGTTGTACGCGAATGTAACGTACGGCAGGACTTGATCCCATGTTTTATGCTGGACGTCCACATACATAGACAGCATGTCAGCTATGGTTTTGTTTAGCCGTTCCGTCAGTCCGTTGGTCTGCGGAACGCCTTGCGATCGCCAGTCGCCTTGCGATGTTGTGTACAGCTCAGCTCGAATATGTCCTCTATCAGTTGGGCTGTAAAGGCAGTGCCTCTGTCGGTGATGACATGTGATGGGGCACCATGTCTGAGGACTATGTGATCGATAAAGAACTGGGCAACTTCGTAGGCCGTGGCACGCTGTACAGCTTTCATCTCGGCATAGCGTGTTAGATAGTCCGTGGCGACTATAATCCACTTGTTTCCGCTGGCTGACAAGGGAAAGCCGGCGTCCTCAGCTTCTACTTCTTCTACCCAAGCGCCCGTCTCTTGCTGAGTGCGCGTTCCAGTCCCAACTTCGTTTTCAGCGCTGGCTCGTGACACCTAGCGGCATTATTCCCCCGCCAAAAGAAAGGCATCGACCCGATGCTTACTAAACTAGAAAGAGGAAGTGTGGAAGTCTTATGAGATCGGATTGGCGTCGCCTTAACGCGGGATATACAGTTTTAGGCGAATGACATGCACTATCTCCGAGTGGTGCTGTCGACGCCGAGGCGACGCGGCACCGTTGGGAATGACCTCATAGTTCACTTCACTAACGCGGCGTATCACTTTGTAGGGTCCAAAGTTTCTACTAAGGAGCTTCTCAGACAACCCCTGGCGACGGACTGGAGTCCACACCCAGACTTGGTCACCTGGCTGGTACTCGATTTGCCGATGTCGAAGGTTGTAGCGCCGTGCGTCTGTACTCTGCTGCTTCGCGATGTGTATGCGCGCGAGTTGACGAGCTTCCTCTGCGTGTTGAGTAAGTTGCTCGGCGTCGGCAGTAAGCGATGCGTCGGTGTCGTGCGGGAGCATAGCGTCTAGCGTGGTCTGGACCTCGCGCCCGTAGACAAGACGGAACGGTGTAAATCGTGTGGTTTCCTGAATGGTGGTGTTGTACGCGAATGTAACGTACGGCAGGACTTGATCCCATGTTTTATGCTGGACGTCCACATACATAGACAGCATGTCAGCTATGGTTTTGTTTAGCCGTTCAGTCAGTCCGTTGGTCTGCGGAACGCCTTGCGATCGCCAGTCGCCTTGCGATGTTGTGTACAGCTCAGCTCGAATATGTCCTCTATCAGTTGGGCTGTAAAGGCAGTGCCTCTGTCGGTGATGACATGTGATGGGGCACCATGTCTGAGGACTATGTGATCGATAAAGAACTGGGCAACTTCGTAGGCCGTGGCACGCTGTACAACTTTCATCTCGGCGTAGCGTGTTAGATAGTCCGTGGCGAGTATAATCCACTTGTTTCCGCTGGCTGACAAGGGAAAGGGTCCCAGAAGATCCATGCCGATTTGATCAAACGGCGCGCTAGGTGATGCGATGGGTTGGAGTAACCCATCCTTGAATCACCTCGCCATGTAGTTCGTTGCCCTGACACCTTGCAGTGAGCTGGCGCTATACAAGTCTCTCATCAACTGGATCCACTACGATTGCAAGGCGCGCAGCAAGTACGCCAGCAGTCTAGTTGAGGCCATCCGCTTCCAGGACATGTCGGGCGCCCAGGTCGAGGCCTTCAGAGCCGTCAAGGTGTGCCCCGAAGTTCAGAAGTACTTCGACGTCAGCCAGCGCATACCTCAGGCGTAAGTGTCGTGTCGTACATTTATTCAAAGACGGCGACTTCCTGCGTTGGCACTCACGGCAGCTTTGCACGTAACGCTTCACCGTGGTAGAAAGTCTGGGCCAGTAGTAAGTCTGGCGTACTCTTGCAAGAGTGCGTGAAAATCCCAAGTGTCCAGACGTGGGCTCATCATGGCAGGCTAGGAGAATGTCATCACGAAGGGCGGCAGGTACTACCAATAGATACTCTTTGTCGCTGGCACTCGAGTTTTTCTTGTAGAGGACAGGATTTCGCAGGCAGAAGGTCGAAAGACTGCGAGAAATGTGTCGTGGGATTGTAGCATTCTTGCCTTCTAGGTGATCGATGACAGGGCGTATTTCGGCGTCCTCGCGCTGCCGTACGATCAAGTCAGATGCGGTGAGGGTCCCAAGGAATGCGCCGTCTTCGTCCATGTCCTTATCACAAGTTTTGATGGGAGCGCGCGACAACGCGTCAGCATCTTCGTGTTTGAGGCCCGATTTGTATACGATGGTAACATCGAACTCCTGCAGACGGAGACTCCGTCGAGCAAGTCGCTCGGATGGGTCTGGTAAGTTGGCTAACCAACACAGGGAATGGTGGTCTGTCACCACCTTGAAAGGGCGACCGTAGAGATAAGGCCGAAATTTCATGATGGCCCACACAACCGCTAGACACTCTTTCTCGGAGGTGGAGTAGTTGATTTCGGCTCGTGAAAGTGTGCGACTGGCGTAAGCGATGACTCGCTCGACGCCTTCCTGGTGTTGAACGAGTACAGCGCCAAGACCGATGCTACTTGCATCGGTATGTACCTCGGTGTCAGCGTCCTCGTCAAAGTGAGCGAGGACGGGTGATTCCTGCAGGCGTCGCCGTAACTCGGTGAAAGCTGCGTCCTGCTCATCCGTCCAAACGAAGGGTGTGTCTTCTCGCGTGAGGCGTATGAGTGGTTCGGCGATGCGCGAGAAATTAGCGATGAAGCGACGATAGTACGCACACAGACCGAGAAAGCGGCGTACTGCTTTCTTGTCACGAGGAGTCGGAAAAGCAGCAACAGCAGATGTTTTGTCTGGGTCAGGCTGGACGCCGTCGGCGTTCACGACATGCCCGAGGAACTTCAGCTCTTCGTAACCGAAGTGACACTTTTCTGGCTTTAGTGTGAGATTAGCGGAGCGGAGCGCCTCAAGTACCGCCTCTAGACGCTTCAGATGTTCTTCGAAGGTCGCCGCAAACACGACGATGTCATCTAAGTATACTAAACAGCAGTGCCACTTCAGACCCGTCAGAACAGTGTCCATCATTCGCTGGAATGTGGCCGGTGCAGAACACAGGCCGAATGGAAGTACTTTAATTTCGTACAGTCCATCAGGGGTAACAAAGGCAGTTTTTTCGCGATATCGTTCGTCAACTTCGATTTGCTAATATCCGCTCTTCAGATCTATGGATGAAAAATACCTGGTTCGCCGCAGTCCATCTAACGAATCATCGATCCGCGGAAGCGGATAAACGTCTTTTTTTGTGACGTTATTCAACTTTCTGTAGTCAACGCAGAACCTAAGCGTTCCGTCTTTCTTTTTGACGAGGACCACCGACGATGACAAAGGGCTTTGGGATGGTTGTATGACGTCATCGTCGAGCATTTCTTTCACTTGTGCATTAATACCGTTGCGCTCTTTCGCCGATACGCGATAAAGCAGTTGTCGTATGGGACGAGAATCGTCGTACGTGATTATTCGGTGCCTCGTGATGGGCGTCTGGCGTACCTTAGAGGAAGATGCGAAGCACTCCTTGAACCGAAGGAGCAACTCGCGCAGCGCTTTCTGCTTTTCCTCCGAAAGGCCTGAATTGATGTCAATATTGCTGAGTGTCTGAGCTGGGTTCTCCTTCGTCATAGACGCAAAGCATTCAGCAACGTCGGCTATGGGCTCAGCGAAAGCGATAGTCGTACGACGAAATAGGTGCCGATGTTCCTGGCTGAAATTCGTCACGAGGAGCCTGGGGGACAGCGAGCGCGACTGCCGCCGCGGGAACAGTGGCATACTCTGCTGGGTCAAGTATTCTTCAATCGCCCTAGGCCTTTTGCCATATCTGGGCCTTGGTGAATCCGCGGCAAAACCTTGCAGTCCGAGGCGGCGGTACGGGCACTCGCGGTATACGTGACCGGCTTCTCCACAATGATAGCACAGAGGCCTTCTGTCCGGGGTACGTCAGACGTCAGACTTCCTTTCGAGCGGGCGCCGATCCTCCATACGTTAGATCGGTTGCACTGATGGGAGCGGCGGGGCGTATGACGCGGCGTAAGACGTGGTGGGGTCGAAATGGGGCGGATCGGGGACAGGGACTCGCCTCAAAACTTCCGCATACGACGGCCGCTGCAACTGTGCTGTCACAGGCGGCGCATTGCTGCTTGGAACGGGACGTTGGATCGCTTGCTGCACTTCGTTCATCACAAGGGCAGAAATGGAACTTAGCGTGGGCTGAGGCGGGCAGGTGAGTCGTTGAAGCTCATCACGCACCACAGAGCGGATAAGGTCTCGGAGAACGTGCACGTTTCCAAAGGCCATCGCGTCCGTCAGTGAAGCAGCGTTCGCGTGCCTGTCATACGGAGCTGAGCGCTGGTCCGAAGGTGAAGTTGCGTTCAATCGCCTTTCATAGAAAGCTGAGCGCTGGTGTAACATCTTTTCCATCGTGGTGGCTTCGGTTAAGAATTCAGCCACGGTCTTCGGCGGGCTTCGAACAAGGCCAGCAAATAGCTGTTCCTTAACTCCCCGCATTAGATGGCGCAGCTTCTTTTCCTCGGACATGGTTGGGTCCACCCGACGGAAGAGGCGCGTCATATCCTCGACGTACGACGTCACGCTCTCGTTCGGCAGATGAATGCGGGATTGGAGCGCCCGTTCGGCTCGTTCGCGGCGATCAGCATTGGTGTAGGTCTCTAGCAAGGCACGACGGAACTCGAGCCACGATTTGATGAGCCCTTCTCGGTTCTCGTACCAAGTGCGGGCACTTGGTACGAGAACCAACTTCGCCGCGTGGCTTCATTCGTTTATCTCGGCAACGCGCTCAAATTGGGCTAGCCAGTCTTCTACATCCTCGAAGATATCCCCGTGGAACACTTTCGGCACTCGGAGATTCTGCAGCAGATACTGAGTTGCCGTTGTGGCCGTACCTTGCCTAGTGGTCGGTAGGGACGTCGATGTTCCTTCCACACCGGTGTGTGCGGGCGTCGATGTTGTTGCGGAGAGAGGATCAAGCTTCGGAAGCAATCCTCGGATTCTCCTGCTTGCCCGGTGAACAGGGGTGTCCACTAGTATAGGGCTGGTACTCCTGCTACCAGGAGGGGTTTGTGGCATCGAATGAACCGTACCCAGAACCTCCACCAGTTTTGTCACGAAAAGGCAATGTAAGATGTGCCTGGGGTCGGCGAGGCAAACAGTTGTACAAGATGGCGTACAATAAATTCAAGCCGGCGTCCTCAGCTTTTACTTCTTCTAACCCAGCGCCCGTCTCTTGCTGAGTGCGCGTTCCAGTCCCAACTTCTTATTCAGCGCTGGCTCGTGACACCTAGCGGCATTATATATATATATATATATATATATATATACGCCGCATCGGAGGAGCCTGCACCAATACAGTGAACTGAGCTCTGAAGTCGATGAGGATAGCAATAGGGGCTTGTTGGTACGGCATATCTCATTTTGTTATAGCGCAAGCTTGACAAGGACAACAGACAACATTATCCTCAAAAGAGCTCAATTATCTTTGTTCGCGTTGAACGTGTACAGCCGCCCTGATTTTTAATAATATAGCGCGAGCGTCGACTGAACTGCTGGTGAGCGCCTTATAACGGCGATAAGCGTGCAACAAGGCGAGAGTTCGCGCACGAGCAGGAAGAAAGGGCGTCGTCTGCTACGCTGTTCCGATCATGAGGACACATTCCCTGCCACAATACCATTTCGCAAAAACACGCCAGGCAGTAGAGCACATGCGCATGAATAAAATGCGACAGTGAGACGTGATGCCGTCTCTTTTTTGCTAATACGTCGGCCGCGCTGGCGAAGCAGATTGAAGATAAGAGCAAATAAAAAGAAGGAAACGCAGCAACAGATGGAAACGATTGCCTGGATCACGATAAAAGACGCACCGACCAGCTGTTTAATCGGTATTTCAGTGTCTAGAGGGTATAAAAATTTCACCGCAGCTTTCAAACGTGCCCTTCCGCGGAGAGTGCCTCCTTGCGAGTTATCATTTTTCGGTTTTTGTGGCTCTGGACCAAGGCCCACTTATGCTGTCTTTTTTTGTCTTAATTCAGTAAAGTTTACTGACTCACTCCTGAACTACTTGGAGAGCAAAGACACGGAGCCACGAATGGTTGCGCTTTCCTTTTTGTTTTCTGCAAGAAGATTGCCGTTTCCTGCATGCGTCACCTGAGCTGGAAATCGTAGTCGTCAGATTAGGAGCGATGAGTGCATTGAGAAGCGTGGTGTGTATAGGAAAGTTTTTTTTTTTTGAGGAGAGGAGGGGGTAGTAAGGCATAGTTGCATGTATCCGCGGAAGTTATAACTTTTATTTGCATGGTGCATTTTAGAACTGAAACAAGGCCTTGACTCAAGGTTTTCACACATCAGACTTAGAAGTTAATAACGCTGAAATTCTCCTCCAGACTGAGCAACACCCGCGATGCGCCTGGGCAGGGAGTCGAAGAGTGCGGGCACAAGGTTCATGTCATCCTTGAGGGCATCCCATTCACTCTTCACGGCTTCCCATAAGTCGTCTGGCGATGCATCGTGCAGACTCATTTTTGACACGTTGGACTTGAGGATACCCCACACATTTTCAATTATATTGAGGTCCGCTCCCTGGGGAGGCCAAGACAACGTCATGATGCCTAGTTGTTCCAGAAGTTCTTTCACGGCGCGTGCAGTATGAACCGGTGACAGGTCATGCTGTAGGTAGAAGCAACCATCCGTGAAAGGGCCGTCCAGAAGATGGGGAAGAAGCTCCTCATTAATAATCTCCAGGTATGCTTCTGCACAGAAACGGCCCGATATACGACGGAGTGGGCCAAGACCGTCCTTAGTTATTACTCCCCAAATGTTTACACTCGTCCTGCCACTAGACTTGACCTTCTGAACATAGTGTGGATCAAACCTGCAACAGAGGAAGAAAATTTTATAAACAACATAAATTGTGTGAATGGCGCTTAGACAAGATTAAACGACACCTAAAAAAATATTACGGCAACAATACACCCGCTCTTTACATGGAAGTATAATCCATCCACAATCTCAGCAAACATTTTTCAAATTTAACCAAGTATAAGTAATTCTATTAAGGAACAATTTTACCCGCCTGTGCTGCATCATCTATTTCTTGAACAGTGACAGCTGAAATTGATAATCACATGTCACCCCGCGAAGCAAATGCCATATACTTTCGCAGATGTAAGCCAAACATAGCCAAATAAAAAAAATGAACAATGCTAAATCACCTACCTCATTAGGTCTGGCCGGTAAACTTTCTGTTGCTGGTTCCATTTCGTGCAAACCGTGGACTCGTCTGTGAAGACAACATTTGCCCAGTCCTCAACGGTCCATTCAATATGATCGCGTGCAAACTGTAGCCTTTTCTCCTTGTTAGTCGCCGAAAGCTTCGGCTTCTGGGCCGCAACTCGATTGCGAAGACCTGCTTCTCGAAGTCGGACACGCACCAAATTGTCACTCACGTCCACTCCAGCAACCTGCTTCAATTCGCCAGCAGTCATGAAGGGCGCTACACAAGCCGCAGCAACAATGGCATGGTCCTCTTCTTCGGTTGTCTTACGCTTCAAATGTCGAGGCGCGTCACCAATGCGCCCTTCGTCGCGATAAGCCTGAACTATCCTACTTACGGTAGCCTGAGTGACTCCAACGCTCTTAGCGATTTCTTTCTGAGACTTGCCGCAAAGCGACATTGCGATGACGCGGTGGCGTTGTTCCATTGGCACGCGTGGAGGGATTTTCCGCCGAAGAGAGCGTTTGAAAGCTGAGATGCCTTTTTATACTCTCGAGACACTGCAAAGCTGATTAAACACCTGGTCGGTGCGTCTTTTATCGTGATCCAGGCAATCGTTTCCATCTGTTGCTGCGTTTCCTTCTTTTTATTTTCTCTCATCTTCAATCTGCTTCGCCAGCGCGGCCGACGTATTAGCAAAAAAGAGACGGCATCACGTCTCACTGTCGCATTTTATTCATGCGCATGTGCTCTACTGCCTGGCGTGTTTTTGCGAAATGGTATTGTGGCAGGGAGTGTGTCCTCATGATCGGAACAGCGTAGCAGACGACGCCCTTTCTTCCTGCTCGTGCGCGAACTCTCGCCTTGTTGCACGCTTATCGCCGTTATAAGGCGCTCACCAGCAGTTCAGTCGACGCTCGCGCTATATTATTAAACATCAGGGCGGCTGTACATGGCTGTGAATATGCGAGTCAAGAAACTGCATACATGTGGTTCCTAGTTTATATATTTTGTTCATTTTTCCCAAAATTTTACACGTGCTGTATGACGGTTCGAGGGTGTATATATAGCGATGAGAACGAGAAATAAATCTGTTGTTGATACTTAGGGCTGTGTGTCTTAGATGTGCCTTCTGTTGTCCTTGTCATGCTGGCGCTATAACAAAATAAGATCAGCTCTGAAGCCTCTGTCCTCCGATCGCAACTAAAACCGAACAAACACCAACAGGGCGCAGCATTTCACCTGCAACTCTACGAAAAGTTTCTTTGCGATCCCACGTAAACAACTTTTTGTCCTAAGCGATCTTTGAAGCGAAGGCTCATAACAGAAATAGCGCCACCCGTATCGACAAGAGCAGTAGTATGTACACTGTCTACGCACACACACACCTTGTTCTTCAGCTAACAACAGAAGGAGGAATTGGCGAGTCTGACCGTCTCGCGACCGCACCTCCATCGGCCGCTCCAGCTAGTTTCCCAGCTGCGGCGGGGAAGGCGACCGCCGACTGCGCGGGGCCGGCGAACGGCGCAGTCGGGTCGGCGGCGGTGTAATGCTGCGCTCGGAGACTGGCGACTCATCGCGGGATTTGTACGACCACTGTTGCCACAGATGATGGACTCCAAATGGCGCGGTCGCGTCTTCGTGCACACGAGCTGTGTACGCCGCAAAACGTGGCGCTCGCTGCGGCCGGCGGCGACAAAAGCCGCAATATGTTCTCGCGAACCGCAGGCGTAGCAGACGAGTAGGTCGCAGTTGAAACTAAATGGAGCAGGTACGCGTGGCACCGGGTATGATTCCGCTGGAGCATGTCGTGGCATCGGGAATTCCGCAGGAACACGTCGTGGTGTTGGGTAGTGTGTTCCGTAGTGTCACCACGGACTGCTGAGGATTGGCGGCGACTGAGATTCGCCAGGAGAGACCAAAAGCTCGTTTTACTTATGTGTGGTTCTTCAGAAGGCGGTCGGCGCTCGATGCGATGTTCTCGCGACTAGGACGGTGGTTCGGGAACGCACTTGTCAAACGTGCACTGATAATCAGCGTCTACTCCCTGAAGTCGTGCTGGCTTTTCTTGAACCACCCGACGCACGATCAAGGCGATGTCATCGCAAGCAGCGACGTCCATACTTGCAGTTGTGGTGACATGGTCCGAGTGCCCTAATTTGGGTAAGATTCTTCTGATCTTCAGTGCTTCGACCGTGCGATATTGCTGCCTGAATTCGGAAAAAGTGCTCAGGTCTTCTTTCGTTATTGAAAAATTGTAGACGTCTTCAACGATGCCTTTTAACAGATGTCCTACTTTGTCTTCATCCGACACATTTGCGTTTACAATTCCACATAGTTTCAATGTTTCTTCAATATACGTTGTACACGTTTCACTAGGCTATTGGGCTCTGCGCGAATGCGTGTGTTCCGCTTTCTTCTCTTTGGAATTGGAATCGCCAAAGCAGGCTTTCAATTCCCGGACAAACATTTTCCAAGTTGCCAGGACGCGTTCATGATTGTCAAACCAAAGTAGTGTGGTACCGGCGAGAAAAATTGCAACGTTCACAAGCTGCGCTGACGTACACTACCCGTTATGCCTGCTCACTCTCTCGAAGTGTCTCAGCCGGTCATCCACGTCTTCGTCTCTTTTACCTGAGGATATGTGGGGTTCCGGCGTTCAGTTGCTAGGTTGCCTTGGTCTCTGGCTGGCATGAACGATGCCTTCTTTGACGGTGGTCGTTGACTGCCTGCTTGGCCGTCGGCCATGCTTGTTGGCTCTGGTGTTAGTCCAGCCAGGCGTCTGCTTCTTCGAAGATCTTGTAGGACTGTTGTCCAGGGCGTCCAGTACACCGCACGTTTCCCGACCGCTCTTATAAGCAACAGAAATGTCGTATTCTTGAAGACGCAAGGCCCACCGAGCCAACCGCCCTGCTTGGTCACGCAATCCAACGAGCCAGCAAGGAGAATGATGGTCGGTGACAACCTTGATATGGCGGCCATACAAATAATACCTGAACTTGTGGATGGCGAAAACAACAGCAAGACATTCCAGTTCCGTGACTGTATAATTGCTCTCTGCTTTCGTCTTTGACGAAATTCACTTAGTAGGCGAGGAAGTTGATCTGCCATATTAGGTGTCCGTATCTACTTGGGTGTCTAGAGTATATTTGAGGCACTAGAGCGCAGCCTACGCGGCCTTGAATTGGAAAACTAAATGACCTTGGGTAGCGCAACGTCTCGAACCCCCATGGTTTAAAGAGAAACTGAGAAATATTTGCTTCGTTTGTCCGTAAAGCAGAGCCTCGTATACCCACACACACGGAAAACATCATAAGCCTCCTAAGAAGCCATTAGATCTTGACTAGCTTCACTGAATGATGTGTCCTCTTCAATGTGCCCTGAAGTACTAGCAAATAAGGCTTGAACTTTTTGCTGGCTTCAGTCTGTTGAAGCACATCTCGCACAAAAAAATTGAACCAATCATTGTCAGATTAGCGAAACAGACACGTCATAACTTTATGTGCAACATCAAAATCCTGTAAGTCGCTGAACTAAGGATGAACGTTTAGCTCTCAAAAGGCAATGAACCATGCCTTTTCGAGGGCTGGCAATAGTTGAAAACATCCATTATTCACCCCAAATTACTGCCACTTAGAATTGGTGGTGACGGCATAATTTGGGAAGCAGTTCGAAGAGCAAACGGCGTCGGCAGCATTTCGATTATTGTGTTAGTTCAGCCCTCGTGCTATTACCTAACGCTTCTGCGAACAAATGCGGAAATGCTAGATTTTACCATGAACTACCGGTCGTGAGCAAAGTAGCTTCAGTGGGCTATTCATTAAGGTAATTGTTGTGGAAGGTATACCGGTGTCATAAGATCACTTTTGATCGTGATCAAGCCCGATACGGATCGAAATTCTCGACTGCGATGGGCTCGCTCGAGCAGCTTGCGCAAAGGAACCAAACACGACTGAGAAATTTGATCCGGATTGGGCTCCATCGTAATCAAAAGCACACTGTGTGACATGCGTGTTATACGCGTATGTAGCCTGCGCTTGTCACATACTTGCTGCACCACAGAAAGTATTGCATTGGCCTCATAATTAGAATTTTCGATGTTATCGCGTTGCTACTTTCTTTATTTTGTGAGCTCTTGTTCCAGAATGTAGAACCACGCACAAAATGCCCGCACTGCTTTGGACCGCGCTCTGTCAGCTGCAACTGTAACGTTGTCTTTGAAATATGTTGACCTCTGGAATATGGCCCTCTTAGTTATTTTGAAGAAGGAGAACATCGGAACATTTTAAAAAACTATGGGGTTATACATGCCAAAACCACTTTCTGATTATGAATCACGCCGTAGTGGGGGACTCCGGAAATTTCGACCACCTGGGGTTCATTAACGTGCACCTAAATCTAAGTACACGGGTGTTTTCGCATTTTGGCCCCATCAAAATGCGCCGCCGTGGCCGGGATTCGATCCCGCGACCTCGTGCTCAGCAGCCCAGCACCATAGCCACTAAGCAACCACGGCGGATAACATCGGAACATCGCGTCATAAGTTAACTAGCATACAGAACGTGAATGAACCAGCGGAAAAACTGCAGAAAGTGCCCGGACGCCACCCCAACTGTAGCAGACGTCAGACGCGAGTCCTAGCCTAGACGTCACGCGAGCGGCGCTCAGAGCACTCCTGTAGTTCGCGCTCGGAGCCAATAGCCAGAGCGGGTGAATTCTCTGGCAGAAATTGGGGCATGGCGAGAAAAGAAAATCAGTTCGAGTGTACGCCAATGGCACTGCAGATTCAGGTGAACGCCAGCAGTAGGTGACGTGTACCTGCACACAGCGCCCGTGTCTTCTGTTCTCCTATTCCCGCGTCCTGTTTTTGCGCAGTTCGCTATATATAGTATGCGTACCTGGACAACGTCATCCTGGATGGCCCTGACCACGGCGGCGATGAGTGCGCCGACCACGAGCACAGACGCGTTGGTGTCCATCAGGCAGCTACAGAAGACACCCACTGTGGCACAGAGCAGGGATAGTGTGCGCATGCGCGTGCCTGTCACTTGGAGCACTCTCAGCACGAAGAGGTCCACCGCCGTAGTGCGTTCGGAGGCAAGCACCAGGAAAGCGGCGGCTAACTCGCACAGAACCACGGCCTGCTCCCTCCCCGAACACCAATGCATGACAATGAGCTACAAGACTGGCAAAATGTCCGTTGGGCTTCATTCTTAACTCAAGCCGTTAATTTTATACAACCAGTGTCTTTGAAGCGTTCTAGTAAAGAAACTCTGTTACAAAATCCCTGCGCACATCGAAGCGGCAAATCGAAGTTTGTTAGACCTTCGCGCATTCACCCGGATGCTATAGACGAGCTGTATATTTGTAATGGGAACCGTATGACGCTCGTAACACGCAGATGCAGGCACATAAACCGGGAGAGCACACCTGTTATTGCTGGTCGAGGCACGTCAAGTCATGACCGCAATAATCTGCGGCTTAGGGAGTTTTTCAATGCGAAGAGCGGATATATAGAGTCAAAATATTCCGCACGCTGGCCAGAACCGGCTAGCCAGTGGTCGCTTCCGTTAGAAGTGCGAGAAACTGTATAGGCGCCTTAATATAGGTTGAAATTCGATGTCTTCCTTTTAACACAGTTAGGTTAGAAAGGATCTTCCTTTTTTGGATTTTCTCAAAATCCATTGGCTTTGTTGCTAGTGGAGGGAGGCTCCTAAGTGGTAACAACACACCTCATGTCGTTTCATTTATTGCTTTACAAGGATACGGAGAGAACTCCATAGAGGATATTCAAATGATTAAAAATGCGTTATCCCAATAAACGTACGGGCACTGCATTTCTCGTTTCCTCGTATGTTGCTTACGCTACAGACAATGCCCGAAATATTATTACAGGTGACACAAATACCAACGTCGTACAACGATGCTTGAAGGAAGAGACGTATGTGAAGCGTGTCAAAAAGGTCGCAAAAGGCACCGATGGCGATAGCAAATTGTTAGACGGCAATGCGAAGCAAGGACAGGGGATTTATCGGCTGTATAAACTAGTAAACATTCGTTCACCAACTAAATTAACAGGCATGTTGTTTTAACACGCACGCGTGGACAGGCAAACATGCACACATCTCACTCGATGACCACGGACGCTCGCTGTCACAACGCTAACGTGAGGAAGGGCGGCAGCAGCAGCGAGCGAAATTACGTTCGTGCTGCCTCTCGCTTCATGAACTACGCGGCGAGAACACAGCGCGCACGAACCTATCGGCCGTCCTAGCGCGTAGACTCCGTGCTCATTGCAGATCGCTTTCAACACACGGCCCGCACAGCCGCGCTCAGCCGCCGCCGGAATCGCTATCGCAATAAAAGGCATTGAGCATACTGACCACGATGAGTGCATCAGGGCGATAAGGCAGCTGTAGCAGGCGCAGCAAGAAGATGGGCAGGAAGGCAGACGCCTGCGTGGGCATGGCCTCGCTTCCCTGCAGGACACCATAGGACACTGCTTCAGCATAATGCCCTGCTCACAGCAACGTTCTTAGAATCGTTTCACATTGCAAGATGCACCTGTGACCTTCGTGAAAGTGGGGAGCCGTTCGCTTCTACCGACGATGTGGCACTGTTATCGCTTTTCAGGATGATGATGGCGGTCGTTATCATCGTCGAAGGGCCGATAATAGCACAGAAGAAAGAAACAATGCAGTCGAATTTTTCCACCTTGCAGAATCACAGCCGAATTTTCAGCGAAGCTGTTCCTTTTGAGTGTTGCAATAATAATATCAGTTGCCTGTAAGTAAATCACATACCTCAAGATGTTGTCCGTATATAACTTATAACTGGAGTATTTGAGAGATTGGCCGCTAATAACGCTGTCTAATGGTTCGTAAGAAATTTCTACCGAGATTATTTCATCCACCCAAGTTTTAGTTCGCCTGAACATTGGAGGTAGTTTACGTCCCCTTCCACCTCTTCTCCGCCATTTTAGCTAAATTTTATCTCGGCTGCGTTGACATTTCTCCCAGGGCAACGGGATCCATTGTGTTGTTCGTAAAACAAAAATACAGCGCTCCGTATGACTTCTATGGCTAATTTACAAGGCCGTATTCTTTGACTCCGCATCACCCATTGCTTCCTTATCATTTTAAACCTATGTAAACAGTGTCCTTTTTACTTCACCGAAGACGCTGGGAAACCTACTACGAACCTCGTGTATACAACCCATAAAAAGTGGTAGGCGACCCTAATCTTTCACTTAGATGTCTCTTAGTGGCACTCGCATCTCGGCGTTGGTGCTCTTAGGTTAAGCGAGCGAACGTCTTTCCCCAGGCACAATATGCGAGAGAGGAGCAAGGGACGGCAAGGAGGAAGCGCAGCGCGCGCCACCTGGCGGGGTGTAGCGCCACTGGCGGGATGTATCGAGCGCTCGCGCGCTCGCTACATCCTCTGTCGTCAGCACCGGAGAGAGCGCGTAAGGTGCGCTTCGTGCACGGCTTGCTAGGGGGCTACGCCCCGCCAGATGGCATGCGCTGCGCTTCCTCCTCCCCGTTCCTTGCTCCAAGCGAGCGAGCAGGTGCTGACCGGAAGAGGAGGGAGTGACGTCACATCCGCTCTGCTAGGCAGACGTTCAGTCTATGCCAGGCAACTGTTTTTCAGTAATTATCCGGTTAAATATGATGCCACCTTCTTGTGTATGACGTCACTATTGACTTCATTACTTTCGTTTTATACTTCCCGGTCGTGCTCACGTGGAGAGTCATGTCTACGATTCTGTGCTTTGGTGTGCGGTATCAGTGATTTCTAAATAATTCTAATTAATACAGACACTTCATTAACTGAACTTGTAGCTAAACTTATGCTCTGGTATTATATATATAATTAAACCCGTGAAATTCGTACTGCATAAATTTTTCTGTTTTCGTCCTCGGTCGTCTCGGGAGTGAACAGCAAGTGCTCCGCAAGAAACAAGAGTGTCATTCGATGCTTGTGCCACTAAATAAGAGAGTGACAAAAAATTCGAGGGTTCAG
The DNA here is from genome assembly GCF_023375885.2 of Dermacentor andersoni. Classification (NCBI taxonomy): domain Eukaryota; kingdom Metazoa; phylum Arthropoda; class Arachnida; order Ixodida; family Ixodidae; genus Dermacentor; species Dermacentor andersoni. The sequence continues at coordinate 19,346,378 of NC_092818.1, forward strand.
TAATTACTTGCAGCACTTCTAACTAAGGCATGAACACTACAGTTTCGTGATACAAACCACTCATTGAAAAATCGATTTGCCACACAACTCCCATATCCAATAATCTGATATGAACATATAGTGCCATATGGCAAATCAGTTTTATGTAATTCCGCAAGCTGGAGGAAGTATCCTGAAAGGTAAAAATTGTCATCCACCCGAATGTAGAACGAAGCTATGGGTTTCTCAGAAAGAACGCTTTGCAGTTGAGGAAAATTTTCCTAAACTGCGAAGCGTTTTATGTGAGAAACCCGTTTCCTTTGTAGCTTCGTGCTACTTTCGGGTGGATGACAATTTTTCCCTTTCATAGAGTGCCACATGATGTCATTGGATGTAGGACTTATGTTGGAGGATGTAGGAGTTACTTTTTCAGTTGGGTTAACATGACCGCCATTTCCACAAAATATGAACTTGGCCTAAAGTATCTTGGGGCCTAGCTCAAAAAGCAGCTGAAAATGGCTGTGTGACACTTCTGAACTTTTTATGACGAATTGAATTCCTTTAGTATTCTTAGGGTGCTTCATGCACTTTGTGGGTATGTATGTATGTATGTATGTATGTATGTATGTATGTATGTATGTATGTATGTATGTATGTATGTATGTATGTACGTATGTATATTTGTATGTATGTAACTGTATTGTCGCCGACCTCGGTCACTGGGTAGTTTGTGGTCGAATGGGTAGTGCATCGGGATGCTGTGCTGACGTAACAGGGTTCGAAACCAAGCGTCGGACCAACTTGGGTCACTGAGTATGTGCCAGTAGGCACGTACGCGCCGCTCTTCCACAAACCTGTCACGCCGCCATCGGTCCCTGTAAGATACGGGAGTGGGTAGGTAACGCTTTTTGAAACTCTCGACGCCTATGGGAGCAGTGGGTATGTGCCACTCGGTCTTCAACGAACGTCTTTGAAGCCAACTTGGGTAACTTGGTACGTGTCAGTAGGCGTGCGCCACTCTACAATGACAAGTAATGTCCTCCAAATTTCTCCGACGCTGGGCGCAATTTAACACACGTCACATGGCTTCCTCAAGGACAGCAAACAGACGATTTAGCGGGCTACGCTACGAATGCGCTGGGTATGTGCCGCTTTTGAAAGAACGCATTCCATGCCAACGCTTTAGCGAGCTGCTCTACGAATGCACTGTGTATGGGCCTGTCTTCAATGAACTTCTCGCCAATTTGGGTTACCGAGTATGTACGTATCTCTGAGGGTGTGGCAAGCGATGGGAAAATTGTCAGCGTTCGCAGGCACCGGTGCGCCACGCTTCTCGTCTCGGAGGCCACCCATGAGCCAGTTCAGCCTTTCGCTCTAATAAAAGCTTTGTTTAAAAAAATATGAGTGCTGGCCACACAGATCATACAAATCCACGTATAAGCAGCCTTCGCACGGCAGCTGAACAGTCGCAGCGTCAAGGCTCAGCGATTCTTTAGGAAACTCAATGCATTCTACGTGGCCTCCGAGATTGCAACTGCAAATAGTAGCGCTCATGCCAATCTCGGAGGCCATGCATTCTAGTACCAGGTGCCAAATGGCTACAGTGGGACACAGTACCTGTAGCACGAGGAGCACTCCGAGGCAGGTGACGCAGCGAACGGCAGGCGAGCCAAGCTCGGGTATCCACTGCGTGCCCAGGCTGGTCAGCAGCAGCAGCACCAGCGAGGCCAGCACACCGAGAATGGTGGAGCCCGCGCGGTTCAGCACATAGCGGGCTATCGTGTCCCAGTCGATGACGTCAATCGCGCTGCACCGAGCGCGCACAAATCGTTTACAAAGACGCAAATTTAAAGGAGAGTGTGAATATGCGGGACCTTCGAATAATTAGTCGAATAGGATCGTATTCGATGGGGTGTTCGAATCGAATAGTCTATTTGAGTCCATCATGACGTCAACTATGCGCAGTGAAACATAAAACTGCAATAAACGTACGATAAATTTCATCCCCGTAGGCCTAGTAATGCCATAAAGCACAAGAACTTACGTACGTGGAGCAGGTTACGTCGATCATGGAGCCAGGCCTTAACAGCTATACACCGATCATCCGCACTCTCCGAAGAGGCACGCGCATGCGAGAAGACTGCTTGTATGTTTCCAAATGGTCCACTTCTGCTTTTAACATAAAATGGTTCGTGATATTCAGTGTAATGACGGAAGCTTGCTAGCGTGATGAAAATTTTAGGTTGTGAACATTGTTTTTTATTCATGGTGAACGCGACTGCTCAATATTCTAAGATTGTACGAAGAGCACTCGATATTCGATTCTTCTGGAACTATTCGATTCGGTCTCAAAAAATACTATTCGCACACCACAAGAAATATGAACACGATAATATTCATCCGTTGTTGGACACGAAAAAAGTGCATCAGATACACAACGAACGAACAGACCAAAGCACGGAATAACTACACTACCTTTTATCGTTAGTTCTTTTATTCAGGATTTTATATTTGCATAATTATGACTAAACAAACCCTGCTTCATTACAACCTGGAAAAAAGACACCAAGCTACAGTCACACAGGTCGCGAAGCTTGAGAGGAACGGCGGTTTATAACTAATTGCCATCGAATTCAAAAAGGTTGTTGCGATTGAATGCGACATAGGATAGCAAGGTACTTTGTCGGGCTAATAAGTGAATGGCCGCTAGGGAAAATCCGTCTGTCTCGACTCATTTCTTCCCTCGATTTCAGCCTTGCGCTACAAATCCTTCTTAGGTGACATAGAAGATGGGCTATTTAATCCTTAGGGCATATGACGTTCGAAGCCGTTTGCATACTTTTAAAGTGCTGCTTTACGCAAAGAAATACAGCCTACATTGTCTTGCAACAAACATCTCATCCAGTTATACTTTCCGCACATCGCTGAGACAAGTGTCTTTTATATAGACATGTTATGGAAAATGCCTTCTACGTACGTGGTTTCAAAGACGCTGAATCAGTTTTCGGTGCACATTAACGAACTTCCTGAACGTAAGTTTAAAACGCATTTGGGAACTATTTTCTTGAAAAAAATATTAATTGTAGCAAAAATTGTTAAATTTTACCTGTATTTTATCTCTTTTTTTGCTCAGTGTGAACAATGTTGCATTGTCTAATCGTTGATTTTTAAAGGTTGCGGTTACGAGTCTTCTGTGCTGTAGGGGTGCATGCGTTGTATGACTGAGTTTGTACATGTATTCACTGTGGCTGTCCTACACGTCTTCTTTAGTTATTTTACATCCCACGCTCCATCCGCTCTTTGAATGATCGCATTGATGTCACATTTTGGTTTGTGCTTTGACATGTGCAACTTGTAGATTTCAAAGTGAAAAGCGTTAGAACTTATGTCAGATTTTCGAGTAGGCTTTTACATATCCTATTTGTAAAAACTGCCGCTACTTATGACAGCTTTCGGTGAGCACAGCGAGAAGAATCATACGCGACCGTTGATTGCCAATAACTCCGCTTCTGCTTAAAGCATTGACATGCTTTTTGCGGTGAATTAATACTGAAATAGCTTATTTTGACTTCACATGCATTTCTAGACTTCGTTAGAAACTGGTTCAGGGCCTTTTTAAGAAATTTTATTTTTAAGGTTGAAAAGTGTCAGGTTTTGTGTGTCCCAGAAATACGTTCGAAGTTCTTAAATGTAAGAAATATGAGATGCTTCAGCGTTTACACATTAGACTGCGGAAAGTAGCCCGAAGTATCGGAATCTCACTAGGCAAATCAGATCGATTTACTTTGAGTATTAACAAAACATCTGCAATGAGCATCCGGAGCAATTGATAATGACGGAAGAAAGGAGCGGCTGCGAACTCTCATGCCAGAGGGACGACAAGAAGGGAGCAAGCTTCAATTACTCATGCGCGAAGGGTGAATGAGTCACTTCCTAGAATTCTCTAAGATTGTCACGTGCAAATCTCCCAATGCATGTAAGCTAACTCTGCTCAGTTGCTCAAGTGCAAATATACTCGGGCGTCGTTAACAGAATTCAGTGCCAATATACCAGGCGCGCTGTATTGTTGAGAACGGCAGATTTAAAAGAAATCTAGAACAGCGGCACCGGAATGATGCAGCCAATGGACACACTGTGTAAAGAGCCCTGGCAAAGCATTTCGGTCACTCACTGTCTCACATACGCGCGCGCGCGCACGCGCACACGCATGCTTGCTTCTTGAATAATTTTGCATAATATCTACAGCGCACGCACAAAGTGGACAAGGGGGCCCTCTCTAAGTTTTACTAATGCGCATTACGTCATTCGGCACACATATAACGATGATTGCCATGCACTTAGTTCATTGTGAACAAGGCACCCGCATTGGTCATCGAAACGTAAAAAAAATGTTCTTTGTTTTTTGATAGTGAGTACGTTTTTCTCTGCAACCACCGCTTTGCCCGAAAGGGTTGCGATTGCCGCTGATGTAAGACCTGAAGCCCGTCTTCCGAAAAGTTCCTAGCCGGTTCCTTGCCATCCGATACCTACCAAAGAGCTGACAATGCTTATATCTGCGAAATAATGAATTACAGCAGATGCCACCCAGAAAACCTAATCTGAGATGGCGAGGAGAGTAATTGCGTCCCTATAGCAGACGTCTTTGAGTCGCGTAACTGTCGGAGTGACCCGTAGGACGAGGATGACGCGAGCGTTTTTAGAACGCGATGTCCCACTCGCTTCACGCTCACCTGTCAGCTTTCACCGGCTGCGAAAAACAAAACAAAACAACAAGAACAACAAAAAAGAACACTTTGAAATGTCGGGCCCACAGATAAGCAATTATGTGATAGAGGCGTGGAGTCGATAATGTCACCTTTTCCCAATGCTCACCTCTCCTGAAACATGGAAGGTGTGCCGAATCCTTTGCGCGACTTGAAGGTATTGTCGGCATCCATGTTTGCGCCTTCCCTCGATGGTCTAGCTGAGCCTAAGATATAAAGCTGCCGTAAATACAAAGCAAATTACCGAAGGTAATTTTTGCGTGAAGTGTACATTAAAGCAGAAATTGAGCTGTTGTAGACAGTCGACAATGATATCTTTGCTGTCTTTGGAGATACTGGGTTTAGAAGCGTCTAGCGTAATGCCGCTATTTACCGTTGCTGCCAGCGCGTCAGCGAACCACCACGTTCGTGGTGGATATTTGTTGCAGGGTACTAGAGCGTTTGTGGCGTGATAAATTAAGCTTTAAGAAAGCAGAATAAATTTTGCCCGTGCCCTACGTGAATTATCAACTGGGAAGTCCGAAATATGTGGTCTCACCGAAGTCCGAGCCGTGGGAAGCTTCTTCTTAAACAGCTGATTCGTGAATGCACACAGAACGGAGCCCGTAGCCTTGCTTCTTCCTCTTCTTCTGTGCATGCGCGCGTGCTAGAATCCTTATCTTCTTGCACGTCGTCTGCCAAGCATGGGAATTATTCGAAATATTACTTTACGTGTCACTGCCACTGTAAGCCTGAGCGGTGCAACATCTTGACGTAACGTCACCTGTTATGCATTGTTTTTGATATCCGGCTTAGAAAAGCAGCCCTGCTTCCCCTATACACACGTCCTTGCAAGGCGATTTTTTTTGTCTAGCTAATTCTTGTTGTTGATCCTCAGTGACCTGGCGTGACTCACTCTAGGAAATGGGCCATGAATCGGGCGGTGGGAAGCTGCCACAATAGCAAGAACATCATGGCGTTTTTCTTCTGAGCGCGAGGCCGAGGGTGAAATTGTAGGCGCAGTAATGGGGGCGCTGTGCAAAAATACTCACGCAATCGTTAATTTGGGTACTATTGGTGAATTCGGGAGATCGTTGAAAAAATGATAGGCATAACTTTAAGAGAAAGGAAGAAAGTGGTGCGCATGAGAGAGCAAACGGGAGTAACCACACACACAAAAAAAAGGGGGGGGGGTGTCTACAGGGGAGGGGAGTGGTGACGTTGCATGCGCCATCACCACTCTTTGCTGGCTGCCGTCGGTCAGTAAAACGGCGCCCGACAGATGACGGTACCGAGTGAAGACGGTGCGGTGGATTCGCCGCTGCAGCTGCTTTTTGGTCAAGTGGCATGGGCCGTTCGGGCATCCCGCGACATCACATGAAGGTCGAATTCTCTGCTACTTGCAGATTGCGCGAGTTTCGCGAGGCAGCAAAATCAGTGCAGCACTACGCGATCAGGAAAGTGTTGAAATGCGAAGGCGTGGGAGGCGCACAGTCGAGCGCGAACGAAACCTCTCGACCGCCCGCGTCGTTGCCGACGGCAATTTCAATGAGATCTTTTTCTAAAAATGAAATAGAACTGGACAAGTAGCATTTTATTTCATCTTATAATACAACACAAGGATGTTTTTTGCAGTGAGTAGTTAAGCACTAGCGACAGAATTTAACTGAGGAGTGCTTTCGTCATCGAGCAAGTGCTTGAATGTCCCGGGAGAGTCTCCAATCATGTCCTGCATTTGCCTCAATTTCTCAGTTATTAAGGCTCTGTTCGCAATAATATTCACACCTTAGAGATTCTGGAGCACTGGTCTATCACTATAGCTTGACTTAGAATTTGCCTTTAGTGCCCCTTTAATCACGAGATCTCTGCAATGGAACCTCTCACAGCCCAAGTACGCGTAGCTAAGACAGGGTAAATTCAATTGTTAAATCAGTCAATCAATTATTAATCCAATACCACGTGTTCTCGGTATATGTTGTACATGATACAAAGAGAGATGCCACTGGTGGGATCCGAACACACACCCTCTGCATTACGCATGCGTTGCATTACCGATAGTGTTACGGCGACAGCTGTCAATCTGGCTACTATATCTAGGATATTTATGTATATTTCGGATGCGACCAGCAGCATGTTATTTTTTTGTCCACTTCCATTGTTCCCTTTCTTCATTATTTTCACCATTTCAATTTCAACCAGAGCTAATTTACCCTACGTTTTCCTTGGCTTCGTAGTCAATTAGGCTTACATGGTTGTGTTTAACAAAAATCGATCCCCTCTGTTTCCGTTCTTCTCGTTCATTCATAACAAGGGCCTCCAATCTTTCAGCCTTTCTTATTTCTCATTTATTTTCTTAAAGTGCCCAAGAACACCTTTACGCCTTAATATTGGTGCACCTTTGTTACATAAAGTACATAAAACCGAAAAACAAAACAGAATATCTCAAACAGAAGTGGTACAAAGTGCAACAAAAAATTTATTCAGAGACAGAAGTCAGATAATGAGCAAATAGTAGAACTGAATACATCAAGATCATCACGTAAGTTATTTTGTGTTACGAGATGTGTTATAGCATTAGAGGTACAAGAGGAATTCACGTAGCCTTGATGCCCTTAGGTAGCCGACATGGGTTTATTAGCCACGAGCGTGCATACATACGTGCATGCAGGCTCGTGGCTAATAAACCCATGTCGGCCACACACACACACACACACGCATACGCACACCTTATTAAAAGGTTATTATTAATATAGAAACTTTATTTGACAGGAAAAGATCTTAAGGAGGGGTGGTTGGAGCTCCTCAGTTCAGGGCCCCACTGGCCTTTGCCGCCTGATGGAATCGTAACTGGATAGCGCAGCAAAACACCGACACAATCAGAAACGAGGACGTATAGCCTGCCTGACCTGGTCAATGAACGACTTTTGACCTGCCAAGCCAGCTTTGTGGTTACTCCGTCTCCCACTGCTGCATTGTATTATTGCTATGTGGCCCATGAGGTCGCTTAGTGCGCACCCAGGTTATATGTATTAGGGCAGGTATGCCACCACACCGAGGGCAGTTGGCCCTATAGCGAGTGGGATACATGGCGTTTAGCATTTTTAGATGAGGGGAATACCCCGGTCGGCATGTTGCGCTAATCGGCGGCCTCTTTCCCGCTAAGTTCTGGGTGAAACGGCGGGTATTTCCTGGGAACTGCACGCAAAAGAGAAAGGATATCTTTGGCATTTCAATTGATGACGTCTTGCGAGGGATAGTTCGAGGCGTTGGGGTTAGAAGAGGATTCCGTAGCTCGGTTAGTACATCCGACGAACATGTACTAGGAAGCACCGGCACTCCTCAAGGGTTGATCATATCCCCGCTTCTTTTCAACTTCGTGATGCTGGATCTCCCGGCCTACCTTGACGATATTGACGGCCTCCATCACGCCTCGTATGCAGATGACATCATTCTGTAGGTCGACAAGGGTAGTGACGGTCAGATAGAATCCACCTTACAAGCAGTGGTCTCTGCAGTCGAAACCTACCTCCAAGACACAGGTCTCCGACTATCTCCACTCAAATCGGAGCTGCTCGTCTAACGCCCGCGCCGCCGGCCCAAGCCTACAGGCGAATCGCGCCAATGTGACGAAATAATCCTCTATACACACGACGGCTTCTGTATTCCCCGAGTCCCGAAGATAAGCATCCTCGACATGCATATAGCAGCCAACAGGTCAAACATAGAAGCTATCCGCAAAATCGAAGGCAATGGTACAGCGGCTACCGGCCTGATCAAACGTATTACAAACAAGCCCACGGGCATGAAGGAGGACAGCGTCATGCGACTCACACACTCTTTCGCAATCAGTCATATTACTTATGTGGCTGCCTTCCACAACTGCAATGACAACAAAAGGAAGAAAATCAACAACCTTATACGCAAGGCTTACAAGATCGCCCTTGGCCTACCGGAGTACACAAGCACTGCTCGTCTGCTACAGCTGGGGGTATACAACACGCTTGAGGAAAGAGCCTCACAACTCGAACGCATGTGCCTGACAGCCATGGGCCGGTACGTCCTGCACAAACTCGGATTCAATTACCACGTCCAACACGGTCAGAAACAGGTCATTCCACCCGACCTGAGCGACACGCCCATCGTCGCCCCATCCCTCGAAACATGCACCCCGAATATAATCTGGGCCGACGCCAGGCCCGTGCCAAGGCACTGCTGCGCTCCTTGGGCCGGAAGAGGACTACGCGCTTCGTAGACGCGGCAGAATACACACGCGAACACCGGTTCACGGCGGTAGTCGTAGACGTTAGCTCCCGGCTTAGGCACGCGTGTAGTGCCGCAACGGAATACCCAGAAACCGCGGAAGAGGTGGCGATTGCGCTTGCGCTTGCCGACCCCCTCTGCGAGGTAGTGCTTAGCAACTCACAATCCGCAGTTCGCAACTACGCGCGGGGGCGCATTTCTATTGAGGCTCTCCAGATCCCAAGGAAAGCTGGTCGACAGCACTTCGATAGCCCCGCGATCATGTGGTTCCCAGCGCACGTCGCCACCCTCACCGACGAGGGCCCCCCTAACCTGAACGAGGTAGCACACCGCTCTGCGCGATAACTGACCCGCCCCGCAGAAGCGGAGACCGCCTCTTCGAGTTCGGAACTCCTGGTTCAAAACATGCGAGAACGCTTGGTCACGTACAATGACATCACCAAGTACTACCAGCTAGGCAAGCGGTTATTGCCCCCCCCCCCCCCTCACCCCAAGCTGAAACGTCGCCAGGCAGTGGTCTGGCGACAACTACAGACACAAACCTTCCCCAGCCCGGTGCGATTGCGGCACATTTTCCCCGCGCAATACCCGAGTGCTCTTTGTAAGTTATGTCAGGAAACTAGAGCGACGCTCTCAGACATGTTGTGGGAGTGTCGTGTTATACCAGCTACAATGGCAGTAGCTCCGGAGGCTCTTGCGTCGAAGTGGGTCGCCGCTCTGCGCAGCTCCAACCTTAAGACGCAAGAGTGGGCTGTCCAGCAGGCTCGGAGTGCCTGCTGCACAGTGCTTCTGCCTGTTTCCAGTGCTCCTGCTTGGACAGTGCTCCTGCCTGTTTCAGTGCTCCAGCAGGCCCGGAGCACTGAAATAAAAAAAAAAAGAACAATACTCAAAGGAAAGCATGTTGGCCACAATCGAATGCCTACTTTGGGCATCTAATGTGGCTACCGAAGGAATATCGAAGAAAACGTGAGACGCTTGGTCCACCGAGAACCATACGCATACTGCTCGGTATCCTACACCGGCGAGAGAAGACTTTCCGGACAGGTTGCGCTCAAGCGGTGCTATCCGTCGAGTCCCCACAGTGACGGCGGCGAGTGACTATTGTTTCTTTTTTTCGTGTGCTAGCCAGAAAGCGTCCAATACATTGCCAGGTGAAAATCCACTCGGCCAGAACAAACCGAACGTGCACTGAAGTGCGCCGCGCGGTGGTCCGGGCAACACGAGAAAAACGTATGCGCTCTGGCTGGCTCTGGCAGCCGGCGGGTAGGGTAACGAGAACAAAAAAATTGAAGAGGCTTAATGTGTACGCGCGAATAAAGCTCAAAGCAGAAAAAATAATAAAGAACGTAGTTACCTTGGCTGGCTTTAGTGTCTTGACATGGATGCTTAGGCGTAGGCGAAAAAAAATGTTGGTATTTTTTTATGTGACATGACGGCACAAATGAACTACCACAACTTTTCGTTTCATCGGATCTCGCTGCGTGCCTTGTCAACTTGTCTGATAGTGTGTTGATTTGGCTTGTCTCGTTGTATGTTCCGATGTAAGACTTTAAAAAAGTCAATGCACCTTTGGCTAAAAATATTTATAACAGCATTAAACCCACAAAGTATTGCAACTCAAAATCTAAAGCACAACTTTGGAAATGCCAATGCATCTTTCGCATCAAAAGTTTCTGAGAATTATACTCATAAAGTTTCGGAATGAACATCCATGCGCTCCGTAGATTTCGCGGCCTCCGCGAGGTGCCGCGGCGAGCGCGTTCGCCATCAAAACGCCCTTGAAACTTTGCGCTCGGATGGGGCTGCTTGCGTTATGTGACTCCCGGTACATGGGCTTTGCCGCGAAATGCAGCCCGAGTTCGCAATGTTCGCGGTGAAATGGCTTTTCGAGAGTGAAAAAGACATTCTAGACAAAATCCAGCATGATTTCTGGCGCCGGGGGTTGCATTGGTCGGCGGTGCATGGACAGCACGAAAAAATTTCGGGGGGGGGGGGGGGTTGAAGCCCCATTAGCCCCACCCCCCCTCCCCTTGGCTACGCCCCTGGTCCTCGTGTCCGGTTTATCATGTTAGTAGTAGATTGTATGCAGAATGATTCAAGGAGTAATCGGGATGATATTTTTTTTTCTCTTTCGATGATAGAAGCCGAATACCAGTTAATACTGTGTCCAGTCTTTTCGTGATGCTCTGCCAGGGCGCTAGAAACTATGTGTCCTTTGGCTACATCATTGCGGTGCTGCCGTAGCCTTCTTTTAAAGTTCCCCGTCTCGCCTACGTAGCACGCTTGACAGTCCTGGCAAGGAATATTGTAGATGACGCGCGGAAATTTTTCTTTTTCGAGGCGGTCTTTGACTCGGACAAGTTGTTTTAGCTTGGTTAAAGGGACGTGGCAGATTTGTACATCATAATCTTTGAAAATTCTTGATATTGACTCGCTCACGCCTCGTGCATAGGGGAGAGACGCCCGTTTTCTGGTTCTCATCGGCCTTACAGGGGGTTCAGCTGCACGCTTTTCTTCAGTCTTTATAAACTGGCCGGGGTAGCCATTGCTGACCAAATCCTGCGTCACTCTCTTCAGCTCAGCTCTGCGTGCGTCAGTAGTCGAGCACAATCGGAATGCACGCGTGAACAATGTCGAGGCAACAGATCGTTTTTGTCCAAGGGGATGGACCGAATCAAAGTGCAGATATTTCCCTGTGTGGGTAGGCTTTTGATAAACACTTGTGGAAAGGCCGGATGCAGTGCGCATGACTTCAACATCAAGGAAGAACAAGCGATCATTAACTTCGTCTTCAACGGTGAATTCTATTGTGCTTTGGAAAGAGTTCAGGTGCTGCAGAAAAGTACGACATCTTCGCGGCGGATAATGGAAAAACAGTCGTCGACACACCGCAGGAACAATTTTGGAGCGGGCCCATGTAAGATCGATGAGAACAAGAAAATGGGCGTATCTCCCCTATGCACGAGGCGTGAGCGAGTCAATATAAATAATTTTCAAAGATTATGATGTACAAATCTGCCACGTCCCTTCAAGCAAGCCAAAACAACAACTCGTCCGAGTCAAAGACCGCCTCGAAAAAGAAAAATTTCCGGGCGTCACCTACAAAATTCCTTGCCAGGACTGCCAGACGTGCTACGTAGGCGAGACGGGGAACTTTACAAGAAGGCTACCGCAGCACTGCAATCATGTAGCCAAGGGACACACGGTTTCTAGCGCCCTGGCAGAGCATGACGAAAAAAGTGGATACAGTATTAACTGGCATTCGGCTTCTATCATCGAAAGAGAGAAAAAAATTATCATCCCGATTGCTCCTTGAATCATTCTGCATACAATCTACTACTAACGCGATAAACCGGACACGGGTAACCCTCCCTGAGTTTTACGCAAGCGCATTACGTCTTCCGGCGCATCTATAATAAAGACATCATGCATTCGTTCATTGTGTACAAGGCGACCGCATTGGGCGCCGGAACGTCAATCTGTGTGTTGATGTTTTGCATTTGGCGAGTGTACGTTTATTCAGCCATGTTCTATCCTCGCCAGACGAGTTTTAGTCAAACCCTAGACTTCACTACGCAACAAAAGCGTTCACACGTGTGTGGGCGCGTGCGTGCGCGTGCGTGCGCATGCGTGCGCATGCGCATATTCAGAAAGGCATCTTACCTTGAAGCCCACGCTTGACTTGATTTAAATGACGCCTGCCGTGAACGCACCAAAGGCAACGAAATAAGTGTTTTTGGCGCGTTCGCACTAGGCGTCATTTCTATCAAGTCAAGCACAGGCTTCAAGTTAAGACGGATTTCTGAATACGGGGGTGATTAGGGCACGCAAGCGTTGGGGCTAAATAACGCTTCGGCGCGTTTGCGTACGCAAGCAGAAGCACCTCGTATGTTAGCGGCCTTAAACGCAAGCCGCACTGTGGTCGCAAGCGCTGGTGGGAGTGTTTGATCGTTGCCGTGTTACTGTTTTTTTTTTTAAATTATGGGGTTTTACGTGCCAAAACCACTTTCTGATTATGAGGCACGCCGTAGTGGAGGACTCCGGAAATTTTGACCACCTGGGGTTCTTTAACGTGCACCTAAATTTATGTACACGGGTGTTTTCGCATGTCGCCCCCACCGAAATGCGGCCGCCATGGCCGGGATTCGATCCCGCGACCGCATGCTCAGCAGCCCAACACCATAGATCGTTTTTTTTAACGCGACAACGTTAAGGAGCTCGTGTCGCAGAAAAGCCGGTGTCGTCGGCGTCGACGGCCTTGGCCATGAGCGAAAAATCCCGGAAGGCAATTCATAAATAAGAACAACCTGCAAGATGGACTGGATGGAAGTCGAACCAGGGTCTCCGGAGACGGAGACGCTACCATTCATACAAAAGCGCCTCTAGTGAATGCGGTGTTGTCTTAGAAACGCGCCGTAGAAAGTTATACTGCGGTGTATATCGGTAATTATCAGCATGTAAGTTGTAAGTATCAGCATGTAAGTGTAAGTAAACGAGTAGCGAAGTACGTTTCCGCTACATTTCTTCTGCACTTGGCGCACACAAAGAGCGATCTTGCGGCAAACACAGAAAACCCCCTCCTCGCAATGTGCGGCGCTGCCCCGACAGGTGGCGCGCCACTCGCCCACTTCTCCCCTTCGTCTCGTTTGAGCGCATTGGGGCCGTGCGGGGACCGGTACGAGGATGCCCTTTGCGTTTAATAAGTTTTCTCGCTCTCTCCCCTTTCAACTTCCAGCGTGCGTCACTCGAACCCTCGTGTTTAGGTGACGCGGCTCCTCTTTGCGCTCACAGTGCGATTCCTAGGCGCAGCGTCCGATGCGGGACGCCTCTGACGTGAACGCTGTGCCGTAGCGCGTCTGGTGGGGTAAGCGTCCCCAGCGATGTGTGTCGTGCTGCTGGCGAGGAGTCATGCGTCTGCGTGGTGCTCCTGGAACAAATAATTAGAAAGAAGTTGTGCTGTGGACTTGGAAGTGTTATATATGAAAACTATGTCTTTGTGTGACCCAAGAGCATGTCGACCGAATGAGTGGGCGGTGCGAACGTGGTGCGATAATGCTATCGCGTTCCACTCTTGAAGGCGAAGCTTAAGCTTCCTCCAATTTTTAAAATATGAAATCTAGCATATAAATTAACTACATTAACCTGTTTTTAATAAAAGCACTTAATTTATAAAAAAATAACGGTGTCTGTCGACGCTAGAAAAAATATAAGATTGTCTACGTGCCTATGTTACGACTAAGGCCGAGCCTAAGCGATCAAAAAATACGTTTGGTAAACTGCAGTTTGTAGTCTCGTGTAGCCGCGTGCAGCATAATCCGTTGTGGTCTGTGTTTTGTTTATTTAGAGCTTCCTGCAAGTTTTGGCATGCCCCCGTTGCGGCAACAGCATGCCTGTGTGCTCCGCGACCAGCTTATTTCCCTTGATCTATCGTGGACAGAATCAGAATCAGAATCAAGAAGTCTTTATTGAGTAACACAAACAAAATGTATACACAGATATTTGGACCGATAGCCAATGAGGCTAGTAAGCGGTCCAATACAAAATAACATATAGGACAGCAATCACAAACACATTGAAGAAAAACTAACTTTGTAGCCTTGCTTCCATTCCCAAAAAATGTTTCTTGCATGTCAGTTTGAAATTCCTAGCTTGCTTTACTTCAATTGGCAACGAGTTCCAAATTTTCGCTCCTGTAAATTCTATTCGTCTTTCTCCGTACGCATTATGGCAAATAGGAAGGTTAAAATTGCCATTGCTGGCTTGTCTAGTGTTGCGGACGGGAATACTGAATGCACCAAGAGGTAAGGGGTAGTTGGTATTTATAATATTATTAACCATAAGAGCTATTTTGTAATCGCGTAAGGTTGTGAATGACATGATTTGCATTGCGTCAAAAATGTTATTGTTAGAACTATTCGAAGAAGGTAATCCCATGGTTTTCAAGGCACGTTTTTGTAGTCTTAGCAATGCTGTTAAATACGTTTTGTATGTGATTCCCCATGATTCACTGCAATAACTGAGATGACTGTGACATAATGAAAAATACAGTGATCTAAGAATAGCAGGTGGAAAGTGCCGCCGTGCCTTAGACAAGGTAAAACAACCGTACGCAACCTTTTTACACACACTGTGCACCTGTTCCTTCCAAGACAAGTGGCAGTCGAACATGACCCCTAAATATTTAAAAGAAGACACACTATCAATAACATTGTTGTCAACACATATAGAAAAATCACTTAATTCAATACACTTTTGTTTTGAACGAAAAATAACATATTTAGTTTTTTCAGTGTTTAAAGTTAGATGATTATTACGAAACCAGGTCGAGATACGTTGGAGTTCATTGTTAATAGGATTTTCTATTGACTCAAGTGAGTTGCCAGTAAAGATAAGTGCAGTGTCATCCGCATACATCAAAATTTGAGAACACTGTATTGCATTGGGGAGGTCATTAATAAAGAGCGAAAATAAAAGCGGTCCCAGAACTGACCCCTGGGGTACACCACACGTAACAGTTTGGTATGCAGACTTGAACTGTTTGAGGACAACTTGCTGCTGTCGTGAAGAAAGATAACTTTTAAAGAATTCAAGGGCCCCGCTACGCACACCATATGCTTCCAGTTTCATTAAAAGAATGGAGTGTGAAACTGTGTCGAAAGCTTTTTTGATGTCTATAAATACGCTTACAGCAACATTATGGTTATGAAGAGCAGATAGGATAAGCTGTGATAGAGTAACTACAGCCGTGGACGTGGACCTGCTAGAAACAAATCCGTGTTGCTGAGGACAAATAATATGATTAACATCAAGAAAGGTTTTCAGTTGGAAAGCAATTAATTTTTCAAAAATGGTATTGACGACACTCAGTACAGATATTGGCCTGTAACTAGACGGGTTGTTAGGGTCACCAGTTTTAAATATCGGAACAACTTTTGCAACTTTTAAAGTATCGGGGTATAAGCTAGAGTGTATCGCATGATTGAATATTCTGCACAAAGGAACACAAAACAAATCAATGTTGTCCTTGATTACCTTAGCCATTATGCCGTCTGGCCCGGCCGCTTTATTCGTGGGCATGTTCGCCACAACACTTGCAACTTCATCGCTAGTAATGTTCGAGAAACTGAATTCATTATTAATACATCGAGGTATGTCGGATGTCACTGAAGCTAAGGGAGTAGGTTGCGCACTGTTCTGACCGTATGTTGTGAAGAACTGATTAAACTGGTCTGCAGTCTCTATTGACAAGTTGACAGGAACAATCTGTTTTCTTTTAGCTGTTCCCGTAACTTCTCCTACAATCTTCCATACTTGCTTTGTGTCATTTCCTTGACGATTAACCAAATTAGTATAATACAATTTCTTTGATTTTCTCATCAGCGCCACGGATTTGTTTCTGTAATACTTAAACTGTTTCAAGTAATAAGCATTTGTTCTGTTGTTTTTGAGCTTATTATAGTATGAATCCTTCTTTTTCAATACTGTGAGTATTTCCTCAGTAATCCAAGGACATATGGCATGTTTGTAGTTGCGCCGAGAAAACTTCAGTGTTGACTTAGTAATTGCATCGGAAACAGCAGATACGAAGTTAGCAAATTCTGTGTGAACGTCACTGTGACACAGATTTTCGAAATGAATAGATTCGAGCAAACGCCTGACATGCGCGTAGTCCACCCGTGAAAATACATTGGTATGGGTAGGGCAAGTACAATCGATACCCGACCGTGGCAGAAACAGAAAAGTTGAACAGTGATCAGCAATGTTTTGGTTACAAACACCAGCGCAGGCATCCATATCACGGTTACATAAGATGTGATCAATAATTGTTGCAGACTGATGTGTAATTCTAGTGGGCACATTGATAACATTCTTGAGGTTGAACGATTCCAGTAAGAAAATATAATCTGGACAGTCATCCTTTGATAAGTCGATATTGAAATCACCAACTATTGCTAACTGATTATTAAAAGACATCAGAGGAACCAGAATGGACTCCATATCAGATATGAACTGACTTGTGCACGTGTTTGGCGGACGATATACCACGCCTATTACGACGTCTGTCTTAAGGCGAATAAAAAGTGCTTCTGTGGTATTAGAGCTCAGAGAGGAATCCGAGAGCTGTTGATAATCTATGCCGTTTTTTATAAAAAGAGCAACGCCACCCCCTCGTGCGGTGCTATCTCTTGGTAAAGATAGCGTTGTGTAACCCGGTATGTACGGTATTTCTCCTTTCTTAAGCCAGGTTTCAGTTACAGCGATAAGATCATACTGGAAAGAATGTTGCGATAAATGTACAGTGAGTTGGTCTAAATTTTTATTTATGCTGCGGACATTGCAATGAAAAATGGAAAGGTTTTCGCTCTCGTGCCACTTAGCACTGATTTCCTCGACGGAAAAGGCCATGTTTCTAGACTACCTGAGCAAGATCAGCGTCACAGGTTATATGTAGAACATGCGAGGTATCTGTCTTGCGCATCAGGATCTTGCCATCTGATACCCATGCGTGTTTCCACTGTTTTTCCTTTTTGGCTTTCCGTGCTTTACCTAGCAAAATTTTGTTTGCCGGGCACAAATGTTCGTTGATGAACACGGGATTTTCGTGATCGTTAAAGCTCAGAAGTGTAGTGTTCAGCCGTTGCTTTTTCGCTGTTTTCAGAATGCTGTCTCTCACTTTCCTGGAAGCAAACTTAACAATGATGTTGGGTTCGTCCTTGTTTTTTGAGGGCACACGATGGATAGCTTCAACATCGGATTCATCGAACTTGGTGCTCAAGAGATGACAGATCGATGTCATCACTGAAATCAGATTTTCAGTGGGTGCTGGAGGGATGCCTTTGATTTCAAGGTTATTTCTTCTACTGTACTGCTGCAGTTCAGTCAATTCGTGCCTGAGAGTTTTCACTTCATTTGTGAGTCGGTTGTTTTCTTTTTTCATTTCCAGGTTTACGTTTTTCACGTCAGACAGGGTCTTTTTGAGCTCAGAGATCTCTGTTCTAAATTCTTCGAACTTTTCATTGATAAAGCCCATTGAAGTTTTGACAGATTCCATTTCAGATTCAATCACATGCTTTATATCTTGCTTTAGTTCACTTTGCTTAGAGTTAAACTGTGCACTCAAGTCAGTCATAGCCTTTACAAGTTCTTTTATAGTTGAAGGAGGCTTATCACCCATGCTGGACACAAACACGAACGGAGCAATCCAGTAGCCTAAGATCGATGTAATCAAAGATACAGGATACACACCTGCAATGAACGAAGAAGGCGGTTAGCCTCTGCCTGGTTGCGAAGGCTGCCTGGATTGCTCCGTGAATGATGTGGGGACCGTCGTGCAGCGGTTATATAGGGGACGCCGTTGATATCGGACAGTAGTGCGCAGGTGCGGCTTGCCAGTAGAGAACGGAGGGAGGGGGACGATCCGTGGACACGTGTAGGTTCCACCAGCAGTGACGGTAGCAGCTTCGGATTCCGCTCCTCAAACGCGCATTTCTGCAATGAACGAAGAAGGCGGTTAGCCTCTGCCTGGTTGCGAAGGCTGCCTGGATTGCTCCGTGAATGATGTGGGGACCGTCGTGCAGCGGTTATATAGGGGACGCCGTTGATATCGGACAGTAGTGCGCAGGTGCGGCTTGCCAGTAGAGAACGGAGGGAGGGGGACGATCCGTGGACACGTGTAGGTTCCACCAGCAGTGACGGTAGCAGCTTCGGATTCCGCTCCTCAAACGCGCATTTCTGCAATGAACGAAGAAGGCGGTTAGCCTCTGCCTGGTTGCGAAGGCTGCCTGGATTGCTCCGAGATAGAGGTCCGCGACCAGCTTCTTTACCTTGATCTGTCGTGGACAGAGATAGAGGTCCGCGACCAGCTTCTTTACCGTGATCTATCGTTGAGAGAGATAGAGGTCCGCGATCAGCTTCTTTACCTTAATCTATCGTGGACAGAGATAGAGGTCCGCGACCAGATTCTTGCCCTTGATCTATCGTGCACACAGATAGAAGTCCGCAACCAACTTCTTTAGCTTGAGTTATGGTGAGAGAGATATAGGCCCGCGACCAGCTTCTTTACCTTAATCTATCGTGGACAGAGATAGAGGTTCGCGTCCAGCTTCTTTACCTTGATCTATTGTAGACAGAGATAGAGATCCGCGACGAGCTTCTTTGCCTTGATCTATCCTGCACGCAGATAGATATAGAAGTAGTAGAAGTGGACAGGACGCGCGCAGACTCACAAAAATGCGCGTCCTGTACACTTCTACTTCTGTTGCACGTGTGTTTATAGCGCAGTAACTCCTATATTACAAGATGAACTTCCACCAACTAGCCCAACCTGCCGCTCTACAGGTTGTAATTTAGAAAAGGCAACCACACATTATTGATTTTATTGTCCAAAATATTTAGTCCCATGCATCCGCTACGAATAGATCTCTGGTGCGGGACATCACGACCCATTGAAGCGCCGCCTGAAACAATGTCAAAGCTAGAGCCACCCTGCAGTGAAAATGCACAACCTCATGGCTGTTTTTAAAAGCATTATTTTTTTACACAGGGATCCTGCGCGACAGTGGCCTCTATGACAAGTTGCAGAGACTGGTGCAGGGTAACACTAATTGCATCTATGGTGACCTTGCGTATCCTTTGCGGCCTCTCCTGATGAAGCCTTATGCCGGTGCTGCCATCCCTGGGCAGAAAGAGCTCTTCAACGAGCAAATGAGCACAGTTCGTCAAGCAGTGGAATGGAGTTTCGGCAAGGCCGTTGCGGAGCTTTCATTCCTTGATTTCAAGAAGGAAGAAAATCATAAGCTGCTGCTGTAAAACCTTGGGCAGATGTACCGCGTCAGAACTTTGCTTGCCAACTGCCACACGTGCATTCATGGAAGTCAGACTAGTTGGTATCCGTGCACCTCAACTGCATGAATATTTGGTGCTCTAAAGGAGTACCGAGATTCCATTTGACTCTTCATTGTTTGTTTTAAATGAAGGCACTCGAGCTCGAAACCTCATAAAATGTTTATGCGATGCTTAACAAGGGACGTCTGACAAAGTGGTCGATTGTCAGTGTCAAATATGTCTTGGTAAGAAAGCAAAAGGCGATATAGGGCGGCTGCTTGGTCAGGTGCGAGGTCCGGAGCGACCATGGGACGTAATGGGCCGTCGAGGTTCAAGGCATCCGGCGGGTAATCAGGAGCATCTGGAGACGCGTCGGCTGCAAACGCAGTGACGTGGTCGTCTGTCACTGACCGGAGCGTGGCCACCGTTAAGCCTTCAGGTAACACTTGCTTCGCCAAGACAAAATTGATAATGGGGAGACACATCCGATTAGCGGCAAGGGTTACGACGTAGTGTGGCACAGAGATGCGCGCCAGGAGGACATCACGAATAGGTGCGACGACATAGTCGCCATCAGGCACAGTTGCCGTTGAGGCCAATTCGACGAAGGTTAGGGTCTTTGGAGGTAAGCAAAGAAACGCTGTAGTGCAGGGGGTGTTCGGTTGTTCGGGGTGAACGTCTGGAAGAAGAGGAAGCAAGAGGCACACTGTACCGGTGGCACAGTCGATAAACGCAGAATGCGTCGTTAGAAAGTCGAGCCCGAATATTAGGTCGTGAGGGCAAGTGGTCAGCGCGGTGAACAGAACTGAAACTTGGCGGCCAGCAATTCCTATGCGAGCATTGCACGTACCCCTGACGCCAACAGTGGCGCCATTGGCGACGCGTACGGCTCGAGTGATGGCAGGCATAAGAACTTTTTTTGAGGCGAGGACATAGCGTTCATTATGGACATTTTGGCTCCAGTATCAATTAATGCCGTCAACAGAACACCATCTACGTCTACTTCAATTAGGTTCGTGTTGGTGAAGAGTGTCAACGCAGGATTTGGACAGGACGAACGTGATGCAGCAATATTACCGAGCCTCTGAGTGCCCTACATAATTTACTTCAGAAGCTTTTCTCCACCAGCTTCGTTTCCGAGGAGATGTATGTGGCACGACATCTCGATACGAAGCGTAGTGACATGGCAACAGAGCATCTTGACAGCTTGGCACTCGCTGCACCTTGCTCGGTCATCTGCTATGCTGCTGCTCATTGCGCAGCTCAATGTAGGAGCATAAGAAACCCCTGATTACAAGTTGAAGCAAATGCAACAATCTGCGAATGCTTTGCTCCGATGTGACCACCCTTTGCGTCATGATGTTACGCCACATGCAACTCCTCGGATAGTTAACCAAAATGGTTGTGGAATAGCGCTAACAGTAAATTGTTTAGAGTGGTTTGAGGCATGTTAGCACACAGGGACCTGCATATTTCGCTAAGCGGGTTCGAAAAAACATTTAGTGCTTACCGCTGCACTGTTTTTCTGAAAATTTGCAGAAGGACAGCGTTTTAGAGTCTGCGGCGTTCAGGGTAACACTTTTCATAGTTAATTGCCTGGTTCTTAAGAAAAAGTACAAATATGCCTTCGCTTACGGGGATGGGAGCTGCTGCCGCGAGGCCGTAAGCATAAATGTGTGTTAGCATCTGCTGGCAGCTACAGAAAGCAGCCAGTCAGGTAGGGTTGCTGCGTGTTGCCTGCTCCTCAAGCACGCGGGAGCTCTCCTTGAAACGCTTTCTGCCAGGCAGTTAACTAGGGCAAGCGTCGCACTTAACGCTGCAGACTCCACAATGCGATAATTCTGCAAAAGTACAGCAAGAACAGTGCTAGCGGTATGCACAAAATCATTTTTTTAAACAGGGTAAGCGAAATACGGAGGGCCCTATACTTTCTAATGTTTTGAGGTGAAGGATCTCAATTTACAGCGAGAAATGAAGTCATATCGGGAGAAGGTCAGAATCGGGAAAAGTGAATCGGGGAAGTGTGAAGTTGTGTCTAGAGTGCCGCAGGGGTCTGTTCTAGGTCCGCTATTGTTTTTATTCTATATTAATGATATTACTTCTAATGTTGATCCGCCTGTAAAAATTAAACTATTTGCCGATGATTGTTTAATTTACATGCGTGTAACCTGCGCGGAAGATCAGAATAAACTAAACAGCTGCTTGCAATCATTAAACTCGTGGTGCCAAAGTTGGGGCATGGTATTTAATTTTGAAAAATCTACATACACTCACGTAAGTAAAAAACAACTTTATCAGGTTTGAATATAATATAGGAGAAAATGCCTTGGTTGAGGTACAGAGTTTCCGATATTTAGGGGTGACAGTGACGCATAATCTAGACTGGCGTATTCACATTGAGAATATCTGTTCGAAGGCTTACCAAAAGCTCTGCTTCCTTAGGAGAAAGCTTCCAGATGCGACTAAAGAAATTAAATTGGTCGCCTACAAAACGTTTATACGACCAGTTCTGGAATATGCGAATGCTATGTGGAGCCCTCACCAAAAATGCTTAAAGAAGAAGGTGGAAAGGATTCAGCGGACTTCAGCACGCTTTATATGCTCCAAGTATCGCCGTACTGACTCGGTTACAGAGATGATACAGCAGTGTGAATTAGAAACGCTGGAAATACATTTTGGGGACATTAAAAGCGGACAATTTCAATTAGGTACAAGGGGCACCCCTCAGGGTGCGGTCCTCTCCCCCTTCCTTTTCAATGTGACCATGCGAAACCTGCCTCCATTACTGGAAAGGATCCCGCATATCAAACACTCCATCTATGCCGATGATATCACCATCTGGACAAATAGCGGTTCCGATGGAGAAATCACGGAAGCATTACAAGCGGCCGCGGATACCGTACAAAATTTTATGCGACAGAATGGTCTAGCGTGCTCGCCGAGAAAATCGGAGCTTCTCGTCATCCGTGATAAATCAACCAAACACGCCACCGAAAGGGACGCCACCTCCCCTATACGAGTCAGTATGGAAGACGGCCCAGTTCCTCCCGTACTGACTATAAGAGTCCTGGGCATGCTAATTCAACATAACACCCATAATTCTGAGGCGATTGTCCGATTACGGACGACAGCCCGCCAAATATGTGGCCTAATCAGACGAGTAGCCACACGACACCGCGGTATGAAGGAGGCTGATATCTGCCATTTGACGCAGGCTTTCCTGATCAGTCGCGTCGTGTATTCCTTCCCTTACTACCACCTACGCCTTTCTGACAAGGAAAAGGTTAACAGCGTCATTCGCACAGCTCATAAAGCTGCCTTTGGTCTCCCGAGGTATGCGAACACTGAACGATTACTTGAGCTAGGTATATACAATACCCTAGACGAACTCGTGGAGGCCCATAAAACAGCCCAACGTGAACGACTCTCCCGCACCGCAACTGGCAGGGTTATTCTAAGTAAACTCGGGCTGAATCTCGTTATGAATTCAGCAGGAAGAACAACATTACTCGGTGCGGTCAAACGCCGTTTGGTTATAAAACCGTTACCCAAGAACATGCTCTCTGGGAGACACGACAAGAGGCGGTCTGCCAGAGCCAAGGCCCTTCAAGAAAGGTACCAAAGCAACCAGCACACCGCTTATGTCGATGCAGCAAAGCAAAATCACCAAACTTACGTAGTGAGCGTCGTGACCAGAGAGGGAAGTATCCTCAACGCCGCGACAATAAAGACAGCGTCCACCATGGAAGCGGAAGAGACTGCCATTGCTTTGGCCATCATGAATCCCTCCGTGCAAGCTATCATAAGCGACTCCAAAAGGGCAATAGTCAACTTTTCGAAAGGCAGCATAGGCGTCTGTGCAGCGCGAGTCCTACGGGACTTTAATAATGAAAACACTGTTGAACTCGTATGGGTCCCTGCCCATTCGGGGAATCAAGGGAATGAGGAGGCGCACTGGGTAGCCCGAGGTCTAATCAACCGGGAGATGTGCCCCTCAGACTCGGATCCCATGGATGAGGCACCGACGACATACCACGAAATAACAAACTATTACAAGCAAAAAAGGCGAATCTACCCGCCTCCAAACGCAAGCCTCACGCGAGCGCAAGCCTCGATCCTGCGTCGAATCCAAACTAAATCGTTCCCCAGCCCACATTGGCTAGCCATAATTACCAACGGGCAGTGGAACCCAATGTGTCAAAACTGCACAAATCAAACATTGGCTACCCAAAATCACATTCTTTGGGGGTGCGAGGGCTTACCCCCTCCCAGGTCGCTCCTGCCAGCTCCCTCACAACAGACGTGGGAAGAGCTGCTCAGAACGCCGGATGAAAATGTACAAAAAGCCCTCGTTGCCTGGGCTGAAAGGGTCGCTCCTCGTGAGGGGCCATTCTAGGACTCGGGCCTGCCAGATCATAACTGAGCAGAGGCTCAATAAAGTTGTTACCACCACCACCTGGAAATGAGAAGAATAAAACATCGACTCAAGCTTTTTTTCCAGATAATGCAAGGGGAATTAAAAATAAATAAAGAACATTATGTGAAAGCGCCTCTAAAACGTGGTTCACGAAAAAACCACAGCAGGGTACTACAACCTATTAACACACGTACGGATGTATATCGGTATTCCTTTTTTCCTGATGTAATTGAACTATGGAACAAACTGCCAAGTGATGTTGTGGAGAGAGTGAACGTGCAACAATTTGAGCTGGGTGTCGATATGTTTTTGAGAAATGGTGTACAAATTTTGAGTTCTGATTCATGATTGCTCATTGAAGTGTTTATGAAATGTATATGTTCTTCTTCCCTCCCTGTAATGATCCTCACTGGAGGGTTAACAGTATGACCAAATAAATAAATAAATAAATAAATAAATAAATAAATAAATAAATAAATAAATAAATAAATAAATAAATATGTCATAACTTGAGGTAAAGCGCAAGAGAGCACATAAAAGAACATAAGAGGACGAAAGCATAGCGCTACAAAGGAATGAATCATTATTGCACATGGTTAATACACACGCACCATAGTACAACAGGAAGAAAATACCCACCGTCGCAACATATCCGCTCAGAGTAGCGTAAAGCGCATCGAGAAATTTCAATGCGCTGTACTTTTGTCTATGGACCCCTTTTTGTTCTCCTACCCCATAGTGGGTGTTCAAGAGGAAGGCACATAAACGCTCTCAAGGAAAGCAAAGTCCCCTTGTTGAAAGGTTGATTCCAGAGACATCCCTTGTTCCACTTTTGTTGATCAAACAGAAGTTTGCTTGTTCAAATGCGGGGCCAATCATTTTATAATCTCCAGCAGAACTTGCACGCTGCTCCTTCCGTTCTTTCAGCTGTTGGAAACGCTTTTTTTTTTCTTCTTGCACTGCCTCCCACTCACGCGTCTTCTGCAGGAACTGCTCTCTCTCTCTAAGGAGAGCCTGTCCTGTTCAAGAAGAATGCACTTGTCTTTAACAGCAAGGCGACTTCTCTCAAGCTCCATTTCCTTGCTCCTGGCCCTTTTTTTCAAACTGCAACCTCTTTAAAAAAACTCCCCATGAGAATTTGCTTGCCTTTTGCCTGTAAACAAAACAGATATGTAGATTATGAGCACAATGCCAAAATGACAATTGCATATAATTGCATATTTGCACGTTGTTATGCACATATGTAATCATTAAAAGTTAGCGCCACGAAACCTCCCTGCACAAGATCGTCACCACCACTTGCACTCATTCATCAGATGATCTGCACAGCCTGTGTGAAAGTGACAGAAAACAGTTTCTTGCTTGCCTTGTGACTGAATATGAGATATGGCCTTTACAAGAGGGACATCTATGTTAGTCATTGCACGCCGAATGTCCCAGACGTGCGACTTGGCCGTCTCAGATATTCTTGCAGAAATTCATGACTATTTACTAGCTTGCTGAACGTGTTGAACACACCACACATGGCTTTTATCCTTTTGTATCTTTTGTCCGTTTCTTGCGCTGTCTTCCACTACAAGACACATGAGGCTCATTAATTTGTGTTTCATCTGCATTCAGCCACGAAGTAATTTAGAAGCAACAACTCCTGCCGAAGGCTAACAGGACTTTGCAGTAGATGCTTAAATCAGATTTGCACATATAAAAAAGCATGTAAATATACACGGGCAAATACAGTTACCTGACTGGACCAATGAAGTAACAGGTGTGTGCTCATGTTCTCGGGAATAAAGCGCACCAGCAATGACTGAGCTCTTCAACCTTATTGGCAGGATTACCTTTCATGTTCAAGCCAGCTAAGCACTGAAGATCTACCGAATACATTGCGATAACACGCGCGCCAGATTGCCATACTAGTTTGAATGGGTGCATAGGTGAAGTAAGCGCGGAACACGATGACAACCCGAAAAGGACAAAAAGCGCTCGTCTCGTGTATTTTTCTTGTGACTGCCATTTGGCGCTCTGATATCAAGTATGTACCATTGTCCGTACCCAAATACGTCACTGTGGGCCAGTACCCATGATTTTGCGCAAAAATGTGTACGCTTTAATAGCAAGAATAGATTTTTGATGAACGATCTCGCCATGGAGATCGTTCCACTTACATACAGTATGTATAGTTGCGGTACAGGCAGCATACACCTGACCAAGACATCCTGCTTGTTAATCTACTCAAAACCTGGGTGTTTCTGCGAAGACATTACGTAATTTCTTTAAAAAATATTCTGTGGCAAATAGTACAATTATAATCATTGGGCTGGATTGGCCAAACAGCCAAACATTATTGGGAATAGAAATCGAAATGCATTATTGAATAATTAAAGTAATTACCGAATGAAGTTTTTCACTAATTATCGTACATGATGTAATTTACAAATTTAGGCCTGGGAGTTCACAACGTAGATCTGATTGTAACGTACGATCAGGAGAACAGCAGTTTTAAAACACAAATTCGCGAACTTCGCGAAAAAATGCATCAGTGGTGCAGTAACTATTGTGCTTCAGTGCACAAAATGAAATTTCGTTGATAATGTAAATGTAATGACGGCTTGTTTCTGCAGCAAGTTTCATGCTGCATATCTCGAAAGCGATGTCATGTACAGAATTCCAGTATCACGAGCTAGAATTTGTAAACTGCAATATAAGATGCAAGGCAATCAGCTAAAATCTTCATTCGTCAAGTAGATGCAGCACTTCGATTTCTTGTGCAACTAATGTCTGCCTCTTCGAGTGGACCAGCTGAAGGACTAGAATTGTGCCATATGTTACAGGCGAAAAATTATAGAGGCTTTGCAAGAACTCCTGGTAGTAATAAACCCGGTGAGACAAGCCCAAGTGTTACTTAGGGCTAAATTCACTTTGGACACACCACAAAGTTTCATAAAAAGGCATAGAAAAACACAGGAATGTATCATACAGCGTACAAAACAGCTGAATCAAAACAAAACACCATCACGCATAAAAGATATAGCTAGAACCGTTCGAAATTTCGCGTCTATAAACGCAAATTGCAGCACACTCGGCGCCACCAAAGAAGCTATGCCACCCCAGCATGTCGTGTCCCTGCGGCCAACAGCTGGTGGCTGGTGCACATCATCTCATGAAGGTCTATCAATGGTTTGCTAATACGTACGACTTTGCCGGTGCGTGCCAGTTCGAGTCGTGGTGCTTGAAGGGTTGGTACTAGAGAGGCGGAAAAGAGTGGGTCCAGGGGTAGCGCAAGGTGTGGGGCTAGCGGTGGGGTCCCGGACGGGGAAAAAAGAGGTGGTAGAGGTTGCCCTCCACGGTGACGTACTCACCAAAGCACTGGCATGTAGCCTTGGAGCTATGGCGAGCACCTCGTAGTCACCGTGGAGGGACTGCCACAGACACGTCGGCTACATCGTAAACATTCGCAGACCCTGAAAGGGACAGTACATATATATGTAATGAATGGGTCGTACAGCAAATAAAACAAATAAAACGTGACCTATAGACACAAGCAGGCAATGTGAATGTACAGTCAAGCGCAATATGACCTGCCTGTGGTCGAAGGGGCTCCAAGGCTGTACGGCTGCGCAAACACAGGGTAAGTTCCAGACCTAAACACCGCTTCAATTAGTTTTATTTATTAAACCGCTATTTCGCATGTCAGAGCCCCCGCGCATACCTGGAGCTCTTTCGACCACGAACAGGGGCGTTGCAAGTCATATTGCACGCGACCGTACTTATGCCTTCGTTTATGTTTTTTGCGTTACTTAATCATTCCCAATGTCAAACCAACTAGCCCAAGCTTCCATTCATCCTGACCATACGAAGCCTTTACCGCAATCTTCTTTTTTTGTCAGCGTGGAGGATGAGCGTGGAGGATGGCAGCGTGGAGGATGAGCTGTCACTAGCTCTCTAATCAGACGCAAACAGTCTTTTGACCTTGTTCACTAATTAAGGAAAAGGAAAATACCGCTGTAATAGTGGCAGTACATTTTTTTTCCATGTTGCACCACGGGAAGGTAGGATAATGCGTTCAAAGTGTATCCGTATATGGTACCACGGCACTCGAGCACAGCACGGCCGTTTCATCCCGATATGTTAGCCTTAACAAATACATGCCTTTAACTGCCAGCATACAAGCTAAGCAATTGTTAAACGCTATACCAGAAATACTAGGACCACTATTATAAGCATTGTTTCTCCGTGATTAATGAGGCACTTACAAAGGCTGTCGTCGTCACAAGAGGTGGCCTCGTGCGTCACTGGTCCACCGTCATCGGTCCCTTAATCCGACTCCGTGCATATTTATGAGGCAGCAAGATTCCGGACAGCTGATGCTATCCGTGGCCAGCCGCCGAGACTGTCGCTGCTGCTGCTGTTGCCGCCGTGTAGCCGCAACTTCAACAGCCGTGTGCTTGAACATTTGCCCACACTCTTGCGCGAACTCCTAAACCTCTGCCAGGGGCTGTTCTTTCTCGTCGTAGTCCTCTTCAGTGCCGGACCTAAAAGAACATCCCACAGATAAGGTTGTAACTTGGCAACATACGCTCTGAGAACAATTTCTGGATGCAGCGAAGCGAACAGCACGCTTACGTTTTAGGTTCGCTCGGTCACGTGCGGCGAACTGCGCGAGAAACAAATATACGCGGTCTCGGAGGCTGCGGGCCGACATATTCTTACAAATTGCCAGTAGGAGGATATTGGCGATCCGTGCCCACCGCTACACGTCCTCGAAAGGGCTGGTCACCCTGACCTCGCGCGCAACCAAGACGTCCACGTCGGCCGTGAGATGCGCACGTGCATACGACCTCGCTGGCGCAGCCATGTTCTCTGTCTGTGTGGCAAGATGAGTGGCTTGTCTGGGCTGGTCTCGCTTCCCGTAAGTTCTCGTGCACCGCGAGAGTAACGTGGGGTACGTCACCTCCTAGGGGCAGCGATGTTTTCAGCCACCCATACAACCCAAGGACGCAAGTAGACGTAGGAGTCTGCGCATGCACTGTACTGTGGCCCCTAGTTTTTGCGTCCGCAAGCCGTTTCCGTGCCCTAAAGCTGTCTATTCTGAGCGTGTGGCGCACGTTCTGTCCGCGTCGCCTGCGCTGATATAATCGGCGCTGGAGTGCGACAGTGACGCTGGTTTAAAGCCACATGACTAGATCCGTGGCAGAAAATAAAGTCCGCATCGCCTTTATTGTCTTTCATTTTTTTGTTCGCCTTGCACATTACTTTAACCAAGTTAAGCGCGTATGCGTTTTGCGCGAGCAGAACACCACCATGAAAGAAGGTGAAGCGTGTAGACAGGGACACAAGAGAACCAGACAACGACGGCGTTTTTGTTATCAGGTTGTCTTGTGTCCGTGTCTGCACGCCTTACTTTCTTTCACGATGAATCCCTACCAACTAGCACAACTTTCTGCAGTCCAGAACGCCATAGTCCCAGAAGCAAAAAAATAATAGCATAATACGAGAAGAATTACCTGAAATTCAGCATCTGTTCGAAGTTGATATCGTATAGGGAGACAATGGGCAATTAATCGTTTATCTTGAAGGCGCGGGCCGTAAAATATTTGAGTGAAATTAACGTGGGCGCAGTATGTAGCTTCATTTTTAAGGCGTAAGCCAGGGCATCAAATATGGCGCTGGTGCTACGACAGTGCATTTCTGCGTGTATACTTCGCTTCAATTTTGCCAGTTCGGTATTAACACATGGACTTGGTGAAAATTCTACCACGGGCCAGCGCAGTTCTCGCAAGAGTACGGACGGAAAAACACTTTACTGGGAAAAGCACCTGCGAGGTTGTCAGCCCGGGCTCAGGCCACCCGGGCATCATGTGCGGTGAGGCGTGGCCTTTCCACCGCTGCCCGAATCCGCTGGATTGCCCATAGTTGGTCGTGTAGGTGCGAGCTTGTCAGAGCGCTTAGGCGTCGTTTCTCCAAAAGGTCTGGTTCTATGTGGTCCTCCATGTATATTGCTCTGATCTCTGTGCATTTCCATGAGATGTGTGCCATGTCTGCGTGTTCTTGCAGAGCTTGCAACTCGCTTCTGGGTATTGTCTGGAATTTATTCTGCTTAAGCGTGCTGGGTTTCTTAAGGTTCTGGTTTGCAACCTTCTAGAATCTGTTTCTTGAGACCTGTGGAGTTGTTTGTGCGGTTGTATGTTTCTCTTTGTTTCATATAATGTGCATGTTAGTATGTCGTGTTACGTGACCAGTTTGTCCCTGTCGTCTTGTATAGCTACCTCGACGTCGGCACCTACTCCGTATTCTCCATCGCCTTCGCCGCAGCCTTCCCCCTTTCCGCGGAGGTTGCGGAGTGTTGGGCCGTCACTGTCTTAGCCGCGATGGGTTAGTTACTGCTCGACTCGGTTAGCCTTCTCGTTGGGAGGGGTGCTCGGGTCTTATGTGGTTACTTCCCCCATATGTGCCGGGATCCATTTGAGGTATTTGGATGTGATTTTGCCGTCCTTGAAGTCTTCTGCTCTGAGGTTCCGGATTTTGGCCGCTGTGGTGGAGACCCAGCCCTTTGTAAAGTTCCTAGTGGCCGTCTTGGAATCGCTGATAATTGTTCTGTCTTGTAGCCCACCGTTGATTAGAGCCAATGCGATTGCCCTTTCTTCTGCTACCTCCGGCAATCTAGTCTTTATGGAGCCTACCGTCACGGTCTTTTCTTCTGTGTCTACGACCGCCATAGCGAAGAGGGACGTGCCCTCGTCAGCGCCGACACCACCATTGCCATCCCGATTTTGAGGGTACCGGGTGGCGTCTACGAAGAGCACCCACTCCCGCACGCCGTGGTTATTGAGGATCATTTTCGTGCGACATTTTCTTCTCTCGACATTGTGCACGGGGTGCGTGTTCTTCGGGATGTCAAACGTGCAAAATTATCATCAGAAGCTGTGCAGCTAGAATTTAGTCGCTATATTTTTCATCCGTTAAATGTGTCCACGGCTAACTGCAAGCCTCCGAGTATTTCTCATTATGACGTACGTACAGTCAATGTTGAAATAACCTTGTGAAACGGTCATACATCTACAAAGCTTCACTGATAATAAAATATTACCAGTCACCTTAACAACGGCGCGCACTCTGAAGTCTATATAGATACGTAGCCGTGCGGCGCACCGCAAATACTTGTGAATATTTTGATGTTATCTTTAGTTTTTCTGTGGCGGTAACGCCGAAGATTTACAGTTACCGCAGCAATTTACGGGTATAACCTGAGTGTTACGCGGTATAGCAAATATAAACAATGGCCACATACCGCAGTCAGTATCAAGTGCGCATGTAAATTCTACCTTGAGCTATGGTGTCTTTTCACCGAACAAAAATAACCATGACATCGAAACTAGCGAGGCCCTAACTGTGCTGTTAGATCGTTTACAGTATACCAGCACTGTCGTTACCTTTAGGTGGAGCAATGGTCTCCTGCAGGGTCGATGCCACAATGAACAGTTGCTGCAGCTGCCGTGCTGGTTCTTTTCTTTTGAGAAAATTATTAAACGTACCGCCACCCCTACTTCAGAAAAAAAAGAAGAAAACATTTGTTCGCTATAGCCTTTCCGTTCCACATGGCCCCTTAGCCTTTAGAGCTCAGAGACTACGTGGGTGAAGGACAGAAACTAGGACTAAGCATTACGTCACTTGTCCAGCCTTCGCAAGCCAACTCTACGTGAAGCGGTACCCTTAACCTTGTCTCTATCGCGTGATTGTAAAGTGGGCACAACACGTCACACCTCACTCTCGAGTGCACTGGTTAGTTGATGGACGGCACGAAGTGTTCCAGTCAATGCGCACTTGTTCGTGTGCCCAGCCAGCCATTGCATCTTTCTCCCGATATGCCTGTGCAACGTCGGCCAGTATTGTTCATCTTTAAGCTCTTTACAGTGCGCGAACGCAATAACCGCTCTGTAATACAGTGCGCGAACGCAATAACTGCTCCCTCCGGCCTCTTTACTCCAGTTATGGGGCCCTCGACACAATAACCTCCTCGAGTGTTTACAATATGATCACTTTTATTTCGTAGCAGATATTTCTCTATCGTCCGTCGTGAAAAGAAAGTTATCTTAACCGATATCTGCGTTCGCACACCATTCACACACGCCTCTCGCCATTAAAACGTAAAGTTCGTGGATTGTTCATCCCATTTGATGTCGTTCCAATATAAACCTATTCTCAGCAGCAATAACTGCGGCATGGCAGCACGGTGGTGGACAGTGGCGCGAGGCCCGAGCGTCCAATCAGAGAGCTGCCGACGACTCGGTGGTGTCGTCGACAAGATGCGTCACGTGGGTGGACATCACCCTGGCTTGCCGCAGCGTCCGGGCGCGAGCCATCGTGGCGCGACTGCGGAGCAGGGCGAAGGCGGCCAGCACGGCGATGAGGAACAGCGCCGACAGCGCCAGGCCGGCGCACTCCCACATCCACTGCGGAGAGCGGGCCTCGAACGCCTGGCGGCTCAGGATGCGCCGCACCTGCGACGGGGCCGCACAAGGAGTCCAACGAAATCGCGCGCAATGGCACATAATTGCATACGTTACTGATTTGCGATTTTACCGACCATTTCTCCAGATCTCCCGCGTGCTCCTTTTCTACGGAAACTACACCATTGCCCGACACGACGGAGCCACACCAGCCGGCGGGCCTCTACCAATTCATTCGAGTCGATCTCAAATTGAGCTGTAATGGCGTGTTCGAACCGAGAAACTTTCTATCCGCAAGGAGCCGCGTGATGGTCGGCGATAAAGCGGGCGCGTTCATACCGAATCTCTCGTTGCGCGCGACGAAATGCTAGTGGCCGCCCGTGAGCTCTCACGAGAGGCACTGAAACTCGCCGGGCCACTTCTCGGATGTTTGTTCCGAATTCATGGTTAGCGAAGGAGTACTTCGCACATGCCTATCAAAAAAGAAAAAAAAAGAAAAAAAAGGAACACTGCAACCTACTGCAACACACGACTAACGCAGCCATTTCGCGAGCAAATACGGTAAAGAGCTTCCATAAAGAACACGAATCGCACCAACGCCCCGTTTGGCGCAGTTCCGCTTTAGCATCGCAAACACTTGCACTGTAGCTACAGCGACGCCATTGTATAGTAAACAAACACCGCTACTGCGCGTGCATGACTGCACGCACTTATGGGCAGGCATATATATCGCACGACGTCGGTCGCGCTCACCGGTGGTATCGCATCATAAATAGATATACACATCACAGATTAGACAGTGTTCTTTTTATTCGCAGAAGGGGTTGAATGGTATGGATAATACTCTCTAACGCAACACTACTGAGACAAAAAATAAAATTAAAATTAAATTATGAGGTTTTACGTGCCAAAATCACTTTCTGATTATGAGGCACGCCGTAGCGGAGGACTCCGGAAATTTCGACCACCTGGGGTTCTTTAACGTGCACCTCTATCTAAGGACACGGGTGTTTTCGCATTTCGCCCCCATCGAAATGCGGCCGCCGTGGCCGGGATTTGATCCCGCGACCTCGTGTTCAGCAGCCTAACACCATAGCCACTGAGCAACCACGGCGGGTCGTAGCCGCAATCTGCGGACCGCCCTGGTCCCGTGTTTGATCTCCCACTGCCCCTTGGGTGTCGTGAAGATCCTTCGACGCATGCGTTATTATAATCTCAGGTGCTCTACTGAGGCCTTCGTTCGACGGTATTTTCATTTACGGATGCTAAATGATGTCATATAGGTCTAAATCACGCACTAAACGTAAATTTCTTCCCGTTGAAGCGCAAAAGAAAGAAGCGGTGCACTCTTCTGAGTGACTGGACTGCTGCCGCCGCAAGCTGGAGCATCATGCAAAGAACGTCCCCTTCAGCTCGCTTGAGGCCAAACAGATATCTCAAACCCATTCGCCCTCTTCACGGGAAGTGAATTGTGCTGCTGTAAAGCGGCACAATTGGGCTAGTTGGTGGAAGTTCTTCTTGTAATAAGGGGCGTGTCCTGTCCACATCTACTTGTGTTGTCCGTGTGAATTTGTGATTGTGGAATTTCACTATCCTTTGCTTCACCTCGGTAGCGAATTCCGGACGTTATCTCGGCGTTCTTGAAATTGCTGCTCGATATCGGACCGTGAAAAAGTAGTTTATGGTGACACAAAGGTGGCTCGCCTTGTCTGGTTTGGATTTTCGGGGTTACAGGAAGCATTCACTCTTCACTCGTGATAGTTCGTGCTATGATGTACACGCACGAGTGCTTCAAAAACATCTAATTTCAATAGACGCATTGGTGCAAAATAATTTGGCGCCACTGCTTACTGGCTAGCCGGCCCCTCAGCCATGCAAAAAGCTTAAAGCAGCGCAGATACGAAGCAGAACGCATGAACAAGTTTGACACCTTCGGCCCTCGTTGCTCGCTGAAGCTCCCGGCTCGGGACAAGTGAAACGCGCTCATTGACCTCCAGTTACGTTCAGTTAAATTCAGTTAATTGCAGTTTATTACCTTCAATACCCCTTCAGCAGATATTACAAAAGCAGTGGAATTGCAGAATAATGGCAGAGAATGTTCTGAGCACACGAATGCACAACACTACTAATGTTTATGGACTGCAAAATAAGCCGTCGATGATAGGGCCAGATCACCCGGGGGCTAGAGAGCCGTCGTGAGAAACCACAGTGTCAACGCCAAAGACTGTCAACAGACGGAGCTATCTATAACACCACCTGAGGAAGTGTTAGGCAAAGGGCGATCGAAATGTAGAGGGAATACTGTGATTGCGCTAGCCACGCTGACTGGGATTATCGCCTGCCATGTTCCTTGTGCACCCTCTTGGTTATTAAGTTGCTTGTGCAGTGCTCAACCACCTCAGATTCTGTGGTCACACGTAGGTCGGCTCAGAAATAAAATACGTCTAAAATTTTCCGGTCTATACCATCCGGTACTAGTTAAATCACTTTATTTACAAGCGATTTATCTAACGAAGGAGGTGGTTCAGGCGGGTAGGCAGAGTTCGTCGTCCTTCATCCCTGCATTACTGTTGAGACATTACCGCAGGAGCCCATGCTTCCCCCGTCAGGACGAAACTACGTCATGGCGTGAAATGGCGGCGTTCAGTCTGCCCGGTTCAGGATAAATGTGCAGACATTTCCGAGCCATTTGACCTCCCCGCCTCGCCCTCTCGGCGCGCACGCACGCACGCACGCACGCACGCACGCACGCACGCACGCACGCACGCACGCACGCACGCACGCACGCACACACACACACACACACACACACACACACACACACACACACACACACACACACACACACACACACACACACACACACACACACACACACACACGCACACACGCACGCACGCACGCACGCACACACACACACGCACACACGCACGCACGCACGCACGCACGCACCACGGTCGCTCGATGGAACGTAGTTGCATTAAGAGGCCATGCCCTTTTTACATACACGGGAATTTTATGCCGGTACATCTCACCTCAGCAACACTGTTCGGGCGTTATCGTGCCGGCGTTCTTGAGATTGGTTCTGGACATTGAGGCGTGAAGGCCTAGCCACGAACGCGGAATTTTATTGTTGTTGCTTTCCATTCATCTCACTGCGCATACTCACCAAGTGTATCCAAGAATTTTTCGAATAAATGAAAATGATCACATAAATTAGCTATCGACGGCAATGTTCTAGCATTGAACCGTGGACGCCTTAACAGTGTTCTTAAAAGGCGACACTACCACGCGCACGTGGCCTGTGAGTTGAGAGTGCCGGGTGCACGGGGAAGTGTGAGTGTGTGTCTCAATGTCAACTACGTGTAAAATGCCTGTCAATAATTTGTCAAGTGTGGTCTGATTATCGCCACATTATTGTCGCACGTTAGCCAGCACCGTCAGTCTTATCAGTATGTTCCGAAAGTGCTCCTCGTTCCCGCTCTTTGTTTTCGTACGCTACAACGCGTCGGAAGCATACCGCTTCGGACGCAGTGGGTGGTCGTCCCTGGTACATCTTCGCCGTGGGTAGCGACACGGATGTGTGTGGTGCATCTGCTTGTGGTGGCAGGTACCCGGAAGGTGGCGACAATGAAGGAGGTGACGTCAGCCCATCACTGGGACCAAAGCGTGGTTGCGCATCATTGTCTGCGGTTTCGGTA
This sequence comes from Dermacentor andersoni, assembly GCF_023375885.2. Lineage (NCBI taxonomy): Eukaryota > Metazoa > Arthropoda > Arachnida > Ixodida > Ixodidae > Dermacentor > Dermacentor andersoni. The sequence continues at coordinate 19,382,748 of NC_092818.1, forward strand.
GTCTGCAATCAGAACAAACGACATAGCGGAGCGCTGAATAAGGCTTTTCATGGGTCTTTCTATGAAATGTAGTCGAACGGGATGGGGAGACTAGTCATAACGCCGAGATAGTGCTGCTTAAGTGGTCAAGCAAGAATAGATATTTTCATCCAATCTAACCCTTCGCATACTGTAGGGTTTCCATTTATTTCTTTCTTTATTAATACTGTCAGCCGTAAGGCCGTTACAGGGTGAATGCGGACAATAAAACTTATCAAGCGTACACAGCCACAAGTACAAACATTTATACAAACCTAGTTCATTCAACTAGAAAGCAACAACCACCATAACGCAATCGTCTAGTGGGTCTGTGGGTACAGGCCGCAGGTACAACAGATTTAGCGTCCAATACTTATAAAGGTATGAAAATAAAATGGCAAGGAATTTCTATTGGGATAAGTAACGGGACAAACAATGTTCGAAATCAAGCAGATTGGTTAACCGCTTGTAAGAGGTCCTGAGGCGGGGCATTCCATTGTTCTTGGAACGAAAGAGTACTCGAAGGAGTTAATTCGGGCCGTCATGGGTGTAATCAGATCTTCGTGAGAAGTTCCCACAGCGCGCGAGGAAAGTTGCTTCAAGTAAGGGCCTGTGTTTAGGTTGAAGTGATTATTGCGCAACATATAAAGGAACTTTAGCCTGGCGACCTTTCTTCGGCTTGAAAATGAAGGTGAGTTTAGCTCACGAGCATATCAGTAGCTGAATCTAATTTATATTTAGATAGAATCAACCTAGCCGCCTTTCTCTGAACTTTTTCGATCTCATCGACTTCGTTTGTATGATGCGGATCCCATACGACACTTACACATTCCAGTGTTGGACGTAACAGTGCGAGATAGGCAGTGACTACAGCTTTTGTGGAAGCAAGCTCCAATTTTTTCTGATGAACCACAACTTATTTTCGGCTTTTGATTATATGTTATTTATATGTGTATGCCTGTTTAGATTTGATGATATTGACACGTGTGCTTATCTTTATCGGCCGACCACGTTTCGCCGCTTAACAACTGTAATCGCACAGCGAGGGACGCGCCTGCATGTATCCGACGTTTCTGGAAAGTTATCGATGCTTCTATCCGCTGTCTGTGGTCGCCGAACCTTGTGTTATCTGATTTCATTGCGTGACTCGAATGTTGTAGAACTTTGTGGAAGGCATGCGGGTCCCAACGATTAGTCTGGAACATTCGACGACTGTTGTATAAAAGCCGACGCGCTTGACCCGCTGATCAGATTTTCGACGATCGCCGACTGTGTTCGCCGCTCTCGTTGTGCTTTAAGTGAAGCCTGTTTTGTGGGCACAGGTTCGCCCAATAAAAGCTAGTTTTGCCTTTCACAGTATTGCTACTGTGTTCTTTGCCGTCACGACCACGTGACATCTGGTGGAGGTGCTTTTGGTCCATGTACCGGACGCCCCCGACAAGCCGTGATCCAAGCCCGGACCGTAAAGAGAACACCAACGTAGTCACGGACCATCGAGTAAGCCGTCGTCTACAACAGCTGCCCCCGGAACACGGACTTCTACCTGAGAAGACCAAGAAGATCGTGGCCAAGACAACCCCAATGGCTGCCCCAGCGACCCCGGTTGTCCTGCAACAACCTCGGGACCCACCGACCTTCCATGGAGCAGCAACTGAAGACCCGGAATCCTGGCTGGAGACGTACGAGCGAATCGCGACTTTCAACAACTGGGACTCCGACGACAAGTTGCGGCATGTATACTTCGCCCTAGAAGACGCCGCGAGAACGTGGTTCGAGAACAGGGAGTCGACATTGACAACATGGGACCTGTTCCGTACCGGCTTCCTGCGCACCTTTACAAGCGTCGTGCGCAAGGAAAGGGCCGAAGCTATGCTGGACGCCCGAGTGCAGCTACCTAACGAGAACGTCGCCATATTCACAGAAGAAATGAACCGCCTGTTCCGCCACGCCGACCCGGATATGCCCGAAGAGAAGAAAGTCCGCCTTCTCATGCGTGGCGTGAAGGAAGAACTTTTCGGCGCAATGATACGAAGACCACCGAAGACCGTAGAAGAGTTTCTTCACGAGGCCACCAGCATCGAGAAGACACTCGAAATGCGGAACCGGCAATTCAACCGCCGCACGAACTCTACCAACTACACAGGAATTCAGTCACTGGCCACCGACGACCTGCGCGAGACTATCCGAGCGGTCGTGCGGGAGGAACTACAAAAGCTGTTCCCGTCACCGCAGCCTCAAGCGGCTTCGATTGCCGACGCCGTACGTGAGGAGCTCCAACAACAACTCGGAGTAGCCCCTGAATCGCCGCAGCCTCAGCCGCAAGCGATGACATACGCCGCTGTAGCCCGCCGTCACGTTCCCCCTCTGCGCCCACGGCAGGGCCCAGTGACGACACAGTTCCGTCGTCCACCACCAACCCCGCCGCCAGCACGCCAACCCGTCACCCCACGCGGCATTCCAAGGAAGACTGACGTTTGGCGCGCCCCTGACCATCGCCCGCTTTGCTATCACTGCGGAGAAGCCGGGCACATCTACCGCCGATGCCCATACCGGGAGATGGGACTCCGAGGGTTCGCCGTGAACGCGCCGCGACCACAGATTGGCGAACGACCTCGCGATATCGCCGACTACCTCGCCGCCACTCAGTGGAGCCCTCGACGACCGTCCCGTTCGCCGTCACCAGGCCGTTACCTGTCGCCGCAGCGCCGACCATACACTGGCCCAGCCCAGGGCCGGTCTGCGAGCCCATATCCGGAAAACTAAAAGCAGCAACCGATGGAGGTGGGGTTGCTGTTCGTCGAACTGACGAAGATCCTCTGACGCAGACGGAGACGCCGAAGAGACCATCTCCACGACATAATAATGACACGCCGCCGTCCCGACGAAGTCAGAAAGCCAAGACTACACCGACAAAAGACTACGTGACGACGCGACGTTCCAGCCTCAGTTTAACGCGACGCAGCCGTGATACGACGCCAAGACCTAACTGCAACGCCAGACACAGAACCACCGACCTCGACGTGCTTCTCGACGGCCACGCAGTTACCGCCTTAGTGGACACAGGGGCCGATTACTCCGTAATAAGTGGACACATCGCCGCCCAGTTGAAGAAGGTTAAGACCGCATGGGAAGGCCCTCAAATTCGGACCGCTGGAGGACACCTCATCACGCCGACTGGAATATGCACGGCAAGAATAACCATTCATAACCGGACTTACCCTGCCACCTTCGTTATCCTCCAACAGTGTTCACGAGACGTCATTCTCGGTATAGACTTCCTGAACCAACACGGCGCAATCATCGACCTGCAGTCGAAGTCTATAACGCTGTCGGAAGATAAAGCGACACCGCCGGAGAGCCCTCGTAGTCGCCACGCCTTGAGTGTGCTCGAAGATCAAGTGAGCATCCCGCCTCGCTCCAGCATTGTTATTTCGGTCGGCACAGAAACACCCGCTGACGTAGAAGGCGTCATCGAAGGCGACCAACGTCTATTGCTAGACCGTGAAATTTGCGTCGCAAGAGGGATCGCTCGACTGCATGGAGGGAAAACTGAAGTGTTGCTGACAAACTTCAGCCAGGAGTTCAAGCACATCAACAAGGGCACGACGATCGGGTACATTGAGGAAATTCTGGAAACCAGTAATGCGTTTGTCCTCTCGGATTCCGCCGCATCTGCCCCGACGACCATGGTTCCCGAACCAAACTACGACATTAATCCAAATCTCCCCATGGGCAAGCAGCAACAGCTCAGAAGTCTGCTCCGACGATACAAAGCCTGCTTTTCGACATCATCGAGGATTCGACAAACACCAGTCGCCAAGCATCGCGTAATCACCGAGGAGTGCACTCGACCACTCCGCCAGAGCCCTTACCGAGTTTCGCCGCGAGAACGTGAAGCTATAAGAGAACAAGTCGACGAAATGCTGCGCGACGACATCATCCAGCCGTCGAAAAGCCCGTGGGCGTCCCCTGTTGTCCTGGTGAAGAAAAAGGACGGAACCCTACGTTTCTGCGTCGATTATCGTCGTCTGAACAAGATCACGAAGAAGGACGTATACCCCCTCCCACTGATAGACGACGCATTGGATCGGCTCTGCAACGCCAGATACTTCTCGTCGATGGACCTCAAGTCTGGCTATTGGCAAATAGAAGTCGACGAAAGAGATCGCGAAAAGACCTCCTTCATCACCCCGGACGGCCTCTACGAGTTCAAGGTTATGCCATTTGGACTGTGCTCGGCGCCCGCAACGTTCCAACGGGTGATGGACACGGTTTTAGGAGGATTGAAGTGGCAGACCTGTCTCGTTTACTTGGATGACGTCGTTGTCTTCGCCGGCAATTTCGACGATCACCTTAGGCGGCTTGCAGCAGTACTAGAGGCCATCATGTCATCAGGACTTACTCTGAAGCCGGAAAAGTGCCACTTCGCTTACCAGGAGCTTCTATTTTTAGGCCACGTCATCAGCAAATCTGGAGTCCGCCCCGACCCGAAGAAGACAGCTGCCATCGCAAAGTTCCCGCAGCCCATCGACAAGAAGGCAGTGCGTAGATTCCTTGGCATGTGTGCCTACTACAGGCGCTTTGTCAAGGACTTTTCACGCATCGCGGAGCCGCTAACCCATCTAACCAAATGTGATGTCGAGTTCAAGTGGGAAACGCCGCAGGCCGACGCATTTCAAGAACTCAAACGACGCATGCAGTCGCCGCCCGTACTTGCGCACTTCGATGAGCACGCCGATACCGAAATTCACACTGACGCCAGCAGCCTAGGCCTCGGTGCCGTCCTAGTCCAGAGAAAAGATGGACATGAACACGTGATCGCTTACGCTAGCCGGTCGTTGTCAAAAGCGGAAGGCAATTATTCTACAACCGGAAAGGAATGCCTCGCCATCGTTTGGGCTACAGCGAAATTTCGCCCTTACCTATATGGCAGGCCATTCAAAGTGGTCAGCGACCATCACGCGTTGTGTTGGCTAGCTAACTTAAAGGACCCTTCAGGACGGCTGGCACGGTGGAGCCTCAGACTACAAGAATATGACATCACTGTAACATACAAGTCCGGACGAAAACACTCAGATGCCGATTGCCTATCACGCGCCCCCATTGACCCGCCGCCGCAAGATGACGAGGATGACGACGCCTTCCTTGGCATAATAAGCACGGAAGATTTCGCCGAACAACAACGAGGGGACCCGGAGCTAAAAGCCCTAGTCGAGTATTTGGAAGGGCACACCGACGTTGTCCCTAGGGCATTTAAGCGTGGATTATCTTCGTTCACGCTTCAAAACAACCTACTCGTGAAGAAGAACTTCTCACCAGTCCGCGCCAACTACCTTCTTGTTGTTCCGCCGGCGCTGCGTCCAGAAGTACTGCACGCCCTACATGACGATCCGACCGCTGGGCACCTCGGTTTCTCCCGAACGCTATCGAGGATACAAGAAAAGTATTACTGGCCGCACCTAACCGCCGATGTCGCCCGTTACGTCAAGACATGCCGAGACTGTCAGCGACGCAAGACACCACCGACAAGGCCAGCGGGATTACTACAGCCGATCGAACCTCCTCGCCGACCATTCCAGCAGATTGGGATGGATTTGTTGGGGCCGTTTCCGATATCAACATCCGGAAATAAGTGGATCGTCGTGGCGACGGACTATCTCACCCGCTTTGCCGAAACTAAAGCTCTACCAAAAGGCAGCGCAGCCGAAGTGGCGAAATTTTTCGTCAAGAACATCCTGCTGCGACATGGTGCCCCAGAAGTCCTCATCACCGACAGAGGAACGGCTTTTACAGCAGAGCTCACCCAAGCCATTCTGCAGTACAGCCAGACAAGCCACAGGAGGACAACTGCCTACCATCCGCAGACGAATGGTCTCACCGAGCGCCTGAACAAGACCCTCGCCGACATGCTAGCAATGTACGTCGACGTCGAACACAAGACGTGGGACGCGATCCTGCCGTACGTAACCTTTGCGTACAACACGGCGGTGCAAGAAACAACACAGATCACGCCATTTAAGCTGGTTTACGGCAGGAACCCGACGACGACGCTTGACGCCATGCTGCCGCACGTATCTGACGAAGAGAATGTTGACGTCGCTAGCTATCTCCAGCGCGCCGAAGAAGCCCGACAGCTCGCCCGCCTGCGAATCAAGAGCCAGCAGAGGACCGACAGCCGACACTACAACCTCCGACGACGCTTCGTCGAGTACCAGCCTGGCGACCGTGTTTGGGTCTGGACCCCGATACGCCGACGAGGACTCAGTGAGAAACTACTCCGACGCTATTTCGGACCCTACAAGGTCATCCGACGTATTGGCGCTCTGGACTATGAGGTCGTGCCAGACGGCATTTCGCATTCACAGCGGCGCCGCGCACGATCTGAAGTGGTCCACGTGGTGCGCCTTAAACCCTTTTACGGACGCTGACGAACTTCGTTATTTTTGTTCTTTTCTTTGCTACGAGTGCTTTTGTTTATTAACTTCGTTTGTTTGCAGCATCGGGTCGATGCTTTTTAAGAGGGGGGTATTGACACGTGTGCTTATCTTTATCGGCCGACCACGTTTCGCCGCTTAACAACTGTAATCGCACAGCGAGGGACGCGCCTGCATGTATCCGACGTTTCTGGAAAGTTATCGATGCTTCTATCCGCTGTCTGTTGTCGCCGAACCTTGTGTTATCTGATTTCATCGCGTGGCTCGAATGTTGTAGAACTTTGTAGAAGGCATGCGGGTCCCAACGATTAGTCTGGAACATTCGACGACTGTTGTATAAAAGCCGACGCGCTTGACCCGCTGATCAGATTTTCGACGATCGCCGACTGTGTTCGCCGCTCTCGTTGTGCTTTAAGTGTAGCCTGTTTTGTGGGCACAGGTTCGCCCAATAAAAGCTAGTTTTGCCTTTCACAGTATTGCTACTGTGTTCTTTGCGTTACGACCACGGGACAATATAGTGACGCCAGAATATTAGAAATGGTTGACTCGTGTTAATACTGCCCGTTCATTTCACAATCAAAAGAAAATGCATTTTTGGTTTTGTTTGTAATTGTAATATATGGAGTTCTTGCATAATCAATTGTCATCTTGTATGCTGTGTACCACTGATTAATAGTGTTCAATTTAAGATCCCTAAATGAGGAAAATTGTACCAAATTTCACGGAGATTTCCTAGAAACGTGGCCTTATGATGACTATACGTTCGCCACTAGCTATATATAAACGATTTCCGGTGACGACCGTATTCCTCAGTGGTGCAGAAAAGCGTTCTGAAAAAAAAAGGAAACGCTGCTGAGCCGGTCATTTAGACATGAGCAGGACACAGGGATCACTGCGCTACAAACAAACGGACAACAGAAGTAGAAGTGGACAGGACGCGCGCAGTCTGTCGACTTCTACTTCTGTTGTCCGTGTGTTTGCAACTCAGTAACCCCCGTATTACAAGATGAACTTCCACCAACCAGCCCAAATTGTCACTCTAATGAGGAGGACAGTAACAGCCATGGCAGGCAGACGTGACAAAATTGGTGCAGGGAGAAAAAAGACGTAAGATATAGGAATATGCGGATATTGAATGTGGGAATGAGAATAAGAAATTTTGATAGTCGGAAGTCGTGATGCGGGTGTACTGGGCTGATCATAATTATTATCGCTACTGATGGCTCACGCGTTTAGCGCTGGCAGTACGCGGCTAGGAGCTGCAGTCACGCGACCGTCGAGTGCAGCGCAATAATTAGGATGTGATATATGCGCCCTTGTTTAAATAAAAAAATATAGCGGTTCAATAGCAGATCGAAATGATGCTTTCTACAGGTGAATTCAGTAAGCAACAACGAATAGCGAAACCACTTTCCAAAATAAGGATTATGGTTTCACCGCAAACGTGGGACACCATTCAATAAATGTGCCACTCACACCTTTTCGTTTTTTGGTTGTAGTAGAGTCATCCGACAGTTACCAGAACACAACTTGAGTTCGCAAACACTTATGTAGTCCCACCTAATTTATTGCGGAATACATACCCACAAAATACACAATACGTATTTTAAAATTTTTGCTGCACACCAAATTAAATATCGCCCCATGCTGCTCGTAGTGATAGACCATTACGATGGAAAGAGCACGCCTCAATTTCGTCTTTCATACATTGGAGGCAAACATTTCTGGCAAAAATAGCCTCTGTCGCTATAGGACTCAATGATTATGATGTGAATAGTCCCATCGACCTAATCCGCGCATCCACTGAGTGTTTCGGGGCTAAGCTGGCTTATTTTGGGGAATAAGGGCGGATTATATGCACATAATTATTTTATCGTATTCTATTGATGTACCACCACTCCTAAAGCTCACCGTGACCATTGCGGTCAGAAATGAAGCTTTCATAATTTCCCTCTTGGTGCGTTTATTGAGCTCAGATGTGGCCCTTAGGCACTTGCTCATGGGGCCATTTTTCAGCTGTCACATATGATTATTTCTTGTTCCCGTAGCGGATCGCGCACGTCAGGTGAGAGGCGGAAGTTGGGAGCCGACAAAAAATTTGTGCTCTATATTTCATAGAACAGACTGTTTCAAACTGCTGCTTGTGGATGTGCAAATGAGGACTCGAAATAGGTAACTCAAGCGCAGGGACATACCACATTTTTGTTGTTCTTCACTGCCGGCAGCGTCGTGGAACGTTTTTCTGCAATCGGACCGGAAGCGTCCTTGGACGAAGACGCCTCCACACCAGCCTCCATCGCACGAGGTATTTCGCAAGGTGCCGAGCTTTGTCGTGGGATCTGGCAAGACTCGGTGGTGCTTCCCGTCGGCGGGCCACCGCGTCGGCGCATGGATGATGCTAGGCTCGGCTCTTTCGCAGTCTTCGGCGTGGCAGGTGAACTGGTCGCTCTCTTGCTCGCAGCTTTTCTTCCAGCTGGGGGAACGACGCAACCTTTGCCATAGCCGGGAAGCGCAGCTGCCTCTGTGTGGAGATGTCGGGGAGCACGCTTTTCGCCTTTGCGAGAAACTGACCGGCCGCTTTCGGATTTGTTGAGAGTCACGCTTCGTTCAGCTCTACCTTCCGGCTGAGGGCGCTCGTCAGAGCAAGGACGAGATAACTGACCGTGCGACTTTCCCGCCGAGCTGAGGCTAGGCTGAAGGGCGCCGCCTTCTTGGGCATCACTGTCTGAAGCAGAGGGAAGAGGCTGAGGGTTTGCTCGCTCGACAGTCTCCCCGACGCCGATTTCCGCAACGCTGCAGCGGGGATTCCGTGAAGTCGTCGGAGTCGGCGTCTGAGCGGACGTTGCGTCCACGTCGAATATGACGTGTATTTCACGTAGTGGTCTTCGCAGTGAGCACCTGGCCGGCGTTCTCTGAGGCCTTGATTGTAGGTGTGGGCGTTGGGTATTGGTTTGACTGGCCATCTCACGTATATTCCGGGTCAGAGGGCTCTAATACCCAGAAGTAAGAGGGCTACTGCTTTTAATCTTCGTCTTCTTTTGAGCCATGTTCTTTTCGTAGCGGTGAGATCGCAGAAAGCTGCTGCGACGTAGTATCATTCGAAGGGAAGAAAGTTGAAATGCTCGAAATGCAGAAAAATGAGATCACCGACTTTCAGCATTTACATTACATCAATGCCTGTCACGTCAATGCGAAGTTACAGTGGCCAGCTTCGATGGAGAGTCCTGACCCTAAATTTTAACTTTATCGGTCTGGAATCTTGGCTTCTCATCTTTCCTTCTATTTTGACGAAGAGAAAATCATTGTGCATTTCCTTCTTTCTTGTTACCGCTTCGTATCCTTGCGCTAAATTTTACTTGAACTTTCTCTCAGTCATTTTAATTTCTCAATGACTATTTAAATTTTGTTATCGTTTAGAACGGTACAGTTTGGCCGCAGCCACACGGAAACTTGCTATTCACTCTATAAGTTTATATTTATTTACTTATTTATTGAGTACCCACAGGCGCCAAAAGGCATTACAGTGGGGGGGGGGGAGGGGGGGAGAGGTTTTACAAAACACTTAGAAACGCTCACAATTTTTTTTTACCCGACGTGGGAGGAAAGAAAAAAGAACAACAAAATTTCAACAGAAGTTACAGAATTTTCAAAATACTAAGTTATACATGGGAAATTCAACCTAAAGATAAACGAAACGGTATAGTTGAGTCACTTGAACAGGGCAAAAAATACATCATTTGAGACGACATTGACGACACCGGCAGGTAACCTATTCCAATCTTGTATAGTTTTTGGAAAAAATGAATTCTTATGCAGTTCTGTCTTGCATGGAACTTCTCGTACCTTTTGCGCATGGTCCACGAGTTGTGATCGGTAATGAGGCGGCATGATATATTTGTGCCTTTCTATACCAATTGTACCGTAGTATATGTAATGGAAAAGCTTCAGTCGCAGTCTTCTGCGTCGTACCTCCAAGGTATCGAATTTAAACTCTTCCTTCGCACTCGTAACGCTGAAATTAACTTTGTATCGACCTGACACGTACCGCGCACCTAGATTCTGTACCCTCTCAAGTTTATTAATGTCACGTGTCGTCGGAGGGTCCCACACTACACAGGCGTACTCAAGGACGGGCCTTACGTACGTCCTTGAAGAAGTATCAAGCTTGTTACTTTGTTTGATGTTCTATATCTTTTCTGCCATTTTATCACATGCTCTCTTAATGAATATTTGGTGAAATGTTTTATTGTTAACACTAAATGAACCTATCACCTTGTTTTTTTTCAAACAACCTTGTTATTTGTAATTACTCATTCAAATTTTCTTTTGTGTGGTCAATCTCTTTCGTGGGTATCTGCCATACTGAAAAGAAATCAACATCAACAAAAATGGGTATAAAATTGTGATGTCTGTGTCCTGGGCCTGGGTGATGGATTCACCACCTAATAAAACGTGACAGACTGCCCCGTAGGCCGGCAAGCGACCATATAGGAGTAAGAACAGAACCAGCGAAAAACCCTAGTATAAAACTCCTGTTTAATTCATTGTGAGCACGTATATACAGGAGGAACACTAGCTGGCGCCATCGGCGCTCTTACATTGGCGCCCTGAGGCGTCCCAGTTGGCCATTACATCGCAATGCATCAAAAAATAATAAGCTGTAAAAAAAGGTGTATCATCATCGGACATTATCATCGGATATACAAGGGACATGATAGAAAACAGCACATGTTTACTTTTAGTTCCGCCTTATCATGCCTAATGGTGGGACAACCCTTCAAATTCAGCGAAAACAAAGTTTTCAGGAAATGAACTTACCTAGCTTATCTTTTACACTTGCGATATGCACTTGATTTTCTTGCACCGCTCCGGAACACGAGGGAACCATAACGCAAATGTGCGCGCGCATGAAGATGTACGCGCGCGCATGTATGTGTTTGTATAGAGTGCAGGTAGCTGTTGGCACTATTAGACAAACAACGCCCTATGAAGTTTTACTGCCGTGTAAGAAACTGACGATGCTAGGCATGTCAGTTAACTGGGCGCCTGTATTTATAACTCCACACGACGTCTGCATCGTCAGATCTTTTCTTTAACATTTGTAGCGAACAGCGTGGAAGGGATAGCAGAAAGTCCGCATCAACTGTCTCAAATTTCTAAATATTGAGGTCCGGCAAGATTATAGCGGCAGTTTCAAATTAAATTTGTGGTGTCGGCGATTATTCGCGTCGTCCGTCCGTGTTCACGATTTTCGTCGTCTGTCAGACGATGTTCAATCACCGCCGGCATCGTTGTGATCGTCACATGTGCAGAAGCGAGAAAGAGACAATGAGGGGCCTTTCTGCTATTTTATTAATTATTAACGGCAAGAAGTTTGGTTTGAGTTTATGTCTTTTATAGCCTGCAATACCTTGCGCTGGGGTAAATTACAAGGGAAGTGAAACAGCAGAGGCTTATGAGGACTATAGAAGTGAAACACTGCGATAATCGAGTATGCACCTTGTTTAAATATTGGTGATTGCAGCAAATAATTTGGGGATGTAAGTTCAAGGCCCGCACTAACTTTACCGAAGCCGCAATAAACCTTAACGAAGCGTGCGGGTGCCACTCGGAGACGGGCGGATAGCATTTCTAAAGTTTCTAAACGGAATCGCGTGAACTCGGTTGAGACTGCAGAATCAGAGAACTATTACATTTGGAAATCTTTGGAGGTATGTAAAGGCTCTCTGTGCGTTGACCCTGTACTTATTGGCCATATACAAGCCGCTTTCATGGACCTGCTAAAGCTTTCAACATCAGAGGTGTGATGATTCTTTCGTGGGGTTTGTCGCAATTATACCAAACACAGCAGCATACGACGACAAAACAGCAGGTGATTAGTAGCAAATGCTTGTGCATAACTCAGACAACTTGTCGCACTTATACCAAACACAGCAGCATACGACGACAAAACAGCAGGTGATTAGCAGCAAATGCTTGTGCATAATTCAGACAACTACCACAGGAGATTTTCTCTGTAATTTTTTAACTAGGGCGTTTTGGTTCCATGACTGCCTTTTCAAAAGTGGAGTCTGTACTCCCCGAAAACTGGCGTGCGTTTTGGACGTCGCTCTCGTTTCGCGGAATGATACGAGATTTTCAGGACCGGCGCTGCTTCAGGAGTTCTTACAGCCACCGAAAACATCGGCCGGCGCTCTTTGCTATCAGGTACGTGTTTGGTATATCTAAATTATGGTTACGTTGGTCCTTCTAGCCCGATGTAAACGCAAAATGGACGAGAAGTAAACAAAACAAGGGAAGTTCCATTTTGTGTTCTTCGCTCCATTTATTTTACCTGTTCTTTGTTATTTCGCTCAGATACATTTTCTTTTTTTCCGCAGCGAACATACCTTGATTGACTTGTTATGGAGGACTATATTTGTGTCCGTTATGCTTGAACGAAGCTTACTGCTGTACCGGGCAACTAAGTAATGACTGTGTTTCGCTCACGAAGACAGGGTCCGTAAGCAAGCATGATACACTGCTACCGGTGTTTACATCCCGGTCGTACGCGAGCCTCGTGTCCACATCCAGCAGACGCCTCTATGGAGCCCCCAGAGACACCCGCATACAAATGCGGACTCTGCCAAACGGACGATCATAATATAGCATCCAAAGACTGTCCAGACAAACAGAATCAAGTATTTTATTTACAGTAAGCAATATACAAAGCTCAATGCAGGGGCAGGGGCTAAAGGCAATCAAGCCTTACAAAAGTCCCTGTTCCTCCGCAGTTCATGGCAGCTCACACGCTTCGAGTTCAACAAAGTCAACAGAGAAGGCTATCAAAGCCCACCGCCGCCGCAAGCGCCGCCAGCGTTCAATGACACCGGACACCAGATGAAAGGGACAGTGACATTCCAACGAGTAATCGGTTCGCATTGCTGTCCCCCCTTCCCCCTGAGCCAGCAGCCAGTGCATGCCTGTATTCTGCACGTACGCCGAGCCAGGTTGCACCAGAGGTGGCCAGGGCTTTTTTCCGAGAGTACGATCTGACCCAATCACAATTCGACTCTTCGTATCGCCTTCCCCCGGAAGTTGGCGCGACTTCAAGTGAGTCAGGCATCAAAGACACGCAAGCGCCATTTACCATGACGGACCTCCAGGAAGCCGTCTGGAGAGGCAGCAGTACGCAAGGTGCCAGGGCTGTATGGGATCTCTCGTGAAGGGTTCAAGAACAGCGATGGCCTTGCGGTGCAGGGGCTGTTTGGATTGCTTAATATAATTTCGATGACCGCAGAGCTGCCTGAATCACGGAAGCATGCCGAAGTTGTGCCAAGACCGAAGCCAAGAAAGCCGTCGGACACGATGTTTAATCTTCGGCCTATCATCCTAACGTGTACGTTGTGCAAGCTTCTTGAACGCATGTTGGCATCGCGCATATCCTGGTGGTTGGGAAAGCATGCCTGGTACCGATTAGCATTCGACCACACTTGGGTACGGAAGATGGCTTAGACCATTTGACATCCACGGTGCTTTTGGGAGGAAAACTAAGCAGCATTCGAAACCTCCTCACCATGGATGTTCATAAAGCCTGGGACAACGTAAGCCACTGCGTGATGATTGGCACTATGCAATAGCTCCAACATTGGCCGGTTGTCTGCGATCTTGTGATGTCCTTTTTGTTATGCCGCACTTTCTGTATCCGACTCTGCAAGAAAAGAACGCACATTTTGTTTCGAAGCGGGGTGTACCGCAGGGCTCGCTGCTGGCTCTGATACTGTTTAACATTGCCCTATTGCCCCTCGCGTGGCGACTCGCCAGTATTCCAGATACCTTCTTCCTCTGTACGTGGACGGCAGGACCGTAGTGTCCACAGTCCTGCAAGGCAGACCTGTAAAGACAGAAGGATGGTCTCCAGACTGCCCCGAACAAGACCTCATACTCGCGTGCCCACATAGGACTGACAGTTTCTGCTATAAAGGCTGCATTCATGTCCATCACAAATAGACGAGCTGTCCGGCGCATCCTGCGGACACCTATTTGTTTGAGCCTAAATGGTTAAGCACTCAGCACTGTATCAACAATACAGTGCCTGTGCTCACTACCATTTTCTTGTATGGGGCGACATAACGCAAACAAACACGGATAAACTTACAAGACTACAAAATAGATTTCTTAAAATTGTTGCTATAGAGATTCAAATCATTCTGGGAGTTATATACAAGAAAAATATAAATTATAGGCATGCAGAATGTTTACAATTATAACATTTGTAAGGGGATAGAAAAGGAACTTAAACAAAGAACAATAATATCTGAACTGGCCAACCTAAAGCTCACTGGAAATAAGTGTGATACACGCCAGTATAATCGCTGGTTAGTGCCTTGATCACGCACTATGTATGGCGACCCGATTCTATGCAGTGTTATTCCAAATATGTTAAATTATCTTATTGGAATTCATGCGAACATAGAAAATACGACTTCAACAGGTGGTATAGCATTTTTATAACCTTAGTGCTAATTTATAGCAGTCATTCATATAGTGTGATTTATCGGATTGTATAATAGTAATACAATTGTATCTACTTTCAACATGTGTGCACCTTTTACCTTCTATTTTTAATGCTTCAGCAATAACTATTGTATCCTGTTAAACTTTGTTTTGCAATAATTCTGAATTATTGTTCTTATAATATACGCACCCCATGTTTGATATCTTATGTTTACTATTAGATGTCAGTGCTTTGCGGCCCCTTTGTCAAGCTGCTTTTGTGCAGTTTTGTGCAGTTTTGTGCAGAAGAAGAGGGCAAACCGAGCAGACTTGCTCTACATGTGCTCCCGATTCAGTTTGAAATTCCTGCGAATCGCCCCCTCGCAGCGCTTGACTGTCCGCAGCATTCGACTCAGCTCAAGAAGCGCCATTCAGACAGACCACGCGCACCGACGTGAGTTTATTCTTCACGCAAGTACTAATCCTGAAACTTGCAAGGTGATGGCCATGCCCAGCTAAGCCTACTCGCGATCGCCGAACCCTGCTGCCTGAGGCTCCGCGACTCGCACCTCGTGCCTCGAGATCCACGTGCACGCCGGGCCGCCCGACAAGGGCTTTTTAAATGTTTTTTTCTCTCTTCAAACGTAGCGGCAACCTAGCATTATGGAAGTTGACCGAACGAACTCCATAACACGAATAACAAATAATGAAGCAGAGATGAACGACACGGAGCCGATGTTCGACAGCAACAGCAGAAAAACACTATGCAAGACCGGATCGTGGGTGATGCTACTAGCGCGACAACAGAAGAAGAAAGAATCCATCGCAACGTCGAAGACGCAGAAGGAGTTCTCATGCGAACACAGCACGGGGCAGAACACGAATGATGGAAAACGGCAAGCTCCTCAAAAGCCATGGGGCCACAACAACGCAAGCAAGCCACGGCCTCGCTTGCCAACGACCCCACTACTACCAGAAAACCATTACAAATTGTTTACAGACCTAAAGCCGGTGTGAAAGTGTCAAGCTGGAAAGACGGAGTGATAGCAAGAGGATTAGCCCAAGCATGCGGAGTCACACCCCAGCAGCTCTACGCCAAGGTGATCATACAGACACACTGCTAACAAAACTTAATTCTGACAAGTACCGAAGAAGAGGATTGCGCACTTAAACTAGCAGAAATAACAAGCATCGAAATAGGACACGCAACATACGAAGTCACACCGTACCTCAAGCCAATTCCGGGCACTGTACGTGGCGTTGTTCACGGAATAGAGGAAGGCACCACCGACGAGGAGCTAGTAGATCTACTAGCAACGACCAACAAGTGCAAAATCCTCTACGCTAGAATGCTGGGAAGATCGACGTCGGCAGTGATCACCTTCGAGGGCCCGCGCGTTCCGTTCTACATTAAAGTTGGACGTACGCTCACCCGCTGCAGACCCTACTGAAAGTCAGTGCAGTACTGCAGATCTTGCGGGGAGATAGGACACAGACAAGACGTCTGCCCTAATCCAAACGATGAACTATGTGACAACTGCGGAGAGCACAACGCTGATCCAAATAACCACCAATGCGAACCGAAATGTAAGCTCTGCGGAATGCCCCATGAAACGGCGAGTAGAGACTGTCGAAGGAAGCTGAAACCGGCCCCGCCACCGTTGAGTCAGGGAGCGGTCAAGATCGAGACAGAGACGCTTCTGGTACCAGGCCAGCGAAGTATCTATCAACGACAACGAGCACATGATGACCATGTCACCATCGCCACAGTCACCGAATGAGGCCGAGCAGACAAAAAGATCCAGATGCAAGTCGGGATCGCGATCGAGGGAAAGACAACAGAGCGTCCCCCGGACAACTGCAACGGGCGTGGAACACGACAACACCCAGCGCAAGGTAAGCTGGGCCAACGTCGTCAGAGGGCACAATCATACGTCGAAGGAAAATAATGGCGTTCAAACCACAAGACACTCGAGGTACGCAGACACGATAATGATTCTCCGAAGACAGAACGATGAATTGAAGCGAGAGCTAGAACAGCAAAAGAAGAAGACACAAGAGAAGGAAGCCAGCGCAGAAAAACAGCTCGAATACCTGATGCGAGAAATAGAACAACTACGGAGAGAACAGACCCAGCAATCGCAAACACCCCTACCGCGGCCTTCATCCCCACCCCACCACCATCACCAACACGACCAGAGCCATCAACACTGTCGAACCAAGCGGTGATAACCCAGAACGACCTCAAGACAATTGAAGACCGCATCAACGCCAACGTGACCGTCATGATGGAAACCACACTGTCCACAGTAACGCAGGTTATGCAAAACACGGTAACACAGATGATACAGACTGGCTTCCAATCTTTCAAGAACGAAATAGAGAACCAGATTGAGGCTCTACAGGCCAAAATGACACAATCCGGAGAAAGTTTCAGTCAACGCATTCACATGCTAGAAGAAAGAGATATTCCTCGCAAGAAACCTAAGTACCCTGCGAGAGAAGCCAAGATAATGCAGACCCTAAGCGAACAAGATGGCGAGGCTAACTGAAGAGGAAGGTGACTACAAGCAACACCCATGGCTGAAAATTTGGCAATGGAACTGTAATCCTATCCGAAGTAAGAGAAGCAACCTTGTACAATTCTGAAAGCAGTTTGACCCAGATATTATAGCCTTACAAGAAACCGAAGCAGAAGACTTCAAGGTCAGTGGTTACCTCACTCACGTCACTGACGGTAAAACGAGGACAGCAATCCTGACCAAGAAGGCCATCAACGCTCAACGACACGACATCCAACACCGCATCGAACACACCCTCGTCGAAATCGTACCCGAGAAAAAACAGCAGCAAAGCCTCTTTGTGTTAAACGTGTACAGCCCACCAAAGGACCACCTAAAGGATCTAGACAAGCTAATGAGAGAGGTGAAGAAGCTGAGCAAGGGTAATGGGCTGATAGTCGTTGGAGATTTTAATGCTCCCCATGTGGCCTGGGGTTATGCGGCCTCAAAGAAAAAAGGAGAAGGCGTGCACAACGTAACCCAACAACACCTGCTCACGCTACTCAACGACCCGCAGACACCCACGCGCATCGGCAACAGTGTATCTAGAAACACCAGCCCCGACCTCATATTCGTACACGGACTCAAACAGTATGAGTGGAGCTGCATGGACGAGAACCTTGATAGCGACCATTATATAGTGCAAACGATCATTCCGCATCACAAAGCAACGATGAAGATCGGAAAATCCAAGATCACGGACTGGCAGGCCTTTCGCAAAGATGAGAGCGCCATTAATGCGACGATAGACGACATAAAAATATGGATCAGAGGAGTCGTGGAAAGGGCCGAGAAGCATACGAGGACAATCCAGCTGTCGCAAATCACCCCCGTGGTCGACCCGTACTTACTCCACCTGTGGGAGGCGCGGAGGGGTCTCGCCAAACGCTGGCAGCGTAACAAGTGCAACCGGAAACTCAAAATTCGAATATCTAAGCTGATCAAGGAAACGCAAGAGGACTCTGAACAACTTGAAAGAAAGAACTGGCGCGAAACATGTAACAAGCTTCAAGGTACCTTAAGCAGCAAGCGCACTTGGGCGGTGCTCAAGACTCTCCTATCAAAGAAGGAGAACAAGAACGCCGCAAAACAGAAAGTGCAGCGACTCATACACAACCACCCGGGGAAAGAGGAAGACATTATCAAAGAAGTGAAGGAGAAGTTCCTCGGTACGGAGCGGAACATAACTGTAGATTCGCACTTCGACGAGTATCGAGGCAACCCAAATATAGAACTGGATCGGCCCTTCACAGAAGCAGAAATCGAGAGGGCCTTGAGCAAGCTCACCTGCAACACGGCGCCGGGGTACGACAGAATAAACAACAAGACACTCCGGAACCTCGACGGACCCTCTGTAGACGCGCTCTTAAAATACATCAACGAGTGCTGACAACACGGTAAAGTACCACCGGAATGGAAACATGCCGAGGTAACCATGATACCTAAACCCAACAAGCCCCTCAGCGTGCAGAACCTTCGACCTATTTCCCTAACCTCGTGGGCTGGAAAACTCTACGAGCACATGGTGTACAACCGCATGATCGACTATCTCGAAGACAACGAACACGTCCCAAACACTATGTTCGGATTTAGAGCTCACGTGTCCGCGCAAGACGTGTTGCTGGAAATCAAGGAAAAGGTCATCGACAAGTTGGACACGCACAGAAAAAGAGCCATCCTCGCACTTGACGCGAAAGGGGCTTTCGACAATGTGTCACACGAAGCCATACTGCAGCAACTCAACGTATATAACTGCGGCGAAAAAGTGTGTAATTACATCAAAGCTTTTCTGAAAGAACGGACAGCCACAGTGGGGATAGGCAACTTACGCTCTGAGAAATTCGACATACCACGAAAGAGAACGCCACAAGGCTCCGTCATTTCGCTGATGCTATTCAATCTGGCGATGAGCTCACTACCCAAGCAACTAAAACAAATAGAAGGGATTGGTCACGCAATATATGCTGACGACCTCACCATCTGGACTACGGGAGTGTGAACAGGTAAACAGCAAGACGCTCTGCAAGAAGCGGTTGACACTACTGAAAAGTACCTGGAATCACGTGGACTGACGTGCACACCTGAAAAATCGGAGCTCTTGGTGCTAAGAAAGTGCACAAGAGGCCGACAACCGCAGCAGATACCAGACCCGGTAGTAAAAATGGGAGGCATCATGATTCCGAAGGTTACGACGTTCCGCATCCTCGGACTCCTGATTCAAAAGGACGGGGCCGAGCAGAGTTGGAAAAAATTCAGAGAACAGTGCAACAAATAACCCACCTTATCAAAAGAGTGACGAGCAAAAGCCACGGACTCAAGGAAGAAGACTGCACGAAAATGATACAAGCGCTGCTCACGAGCATCGTCACGTACGGGACCCCATACGTTGACATAAAGAACAGTCAACGAGACAAAGTAAACGCCCTCATCAGAAAATCATACAAAATTGCCTTGGGCCTGTCCCCCTCCACATCCACAGCGAAATTATTCAAAATGGTAGTCCACAACACGTGGGAAGAGCTCGTGGAAGCGCACAACGTCAACCAACTGGAGAGACTAAAGCTGACAAAGATGGGAAGAGCCCTGCTGCAAGATCTGGGCTACCAAGTCGAGGATGAAAGGCACCTACCTCAGCGTATCCCACACGAGATCAGAGACAAGCTACACATAAGTACCATTCCCAGAAACATGCATCCCGAGTACAACAAGGAAAGGAGACAGGCGAGAATACAGGCGCTCAAGCGCATACTCGAACGCACCAACAGCAAAGAAGAAAACGTTAGATATACGGATGCAGCTGCGTACAGTACCAACGACCAATTCGCAATCAGCGTGGTCGACGAGAAAGCCGAACAACTTACAGCCACAACCATACGTGCCAAGGACGCGACCACAGCGGAAGAGGTGGGCATAGCGCTGGCCATCGCAACGTGCAAGAAGGCCATGGTTACCGTGGTGACGGACTCGCAAGAAGCATGCAGAAGGTATATGAAGGGAAGGATTTGAAAGGCAGCACTCCAGGTCTTGAACAACACCAAGACAGAAGCAGCCCAAATCCTCTGGACGCCGGGACACGAGTCTCTCACGGGGAACCAGGCGGCGCACGCCGCGGCTCGAGATCATGCACGCCGAGCCATCTCCGACGCGCAGAGAACACGTACCAACGACTGTGACGAGGATGATGAACGGATATCCAAGAAGTACTCGGATATCTTGGCGCACTACAGGAAACGGAGGCGTCGCTACCCGCCCGCGCATAAGACGATGAGTAGGGACCAAGCGGTAACCTGGAAAAGACTACAGGCTGGAACCTACCCACACGGAACACTGCTGCACGCCATGTACCCGGGCATCTGCGGGAGAGACTGCAAGTTCTGCCCGCCGGACACGACCAACACCTTGCGCCATATGGTGCTTGGATGCAGGAATAATCGAGAAGCACCACCATCATCATCACCACCAGGCGATAACATGCAGAAAGAGGCGGATTCAGAAGAAGAATTGGAAGACCAGTGGGAGGCTCTGCTGGTGACGCAAGACCCTGACAGCCAGCTGCGGTTGGTGAACAGGGCTCGGGCGGCGGCAGCGAACCATGGCTAGCTGGACTGAGGAGGCCACCCACCTTTGGGCTCAAGAAGCCTGGTCTCACAATAGACTTTATTTCTCTCTGTCTACTCCCGCGATCTTTCATGTATACAACACCTGATAATAAAGATTCAATTCAAATCAGTTCCACACATCTGAAGAGCGCTAATACCTTTCAATATTATCCGCCGCATTTCTCTAAAGACCGGGGGTACTTGCTCTCGAAGGGCCAACGTTCTGGTGCGGTCGATCGTGCAACTTCGTTTTATCTATCAAGCTCAGTTTCAACACCTCACATTGAGAAATTGGGACCTGTTTGAAACCGCGAACCGGGGAGAGGCCATGCGGACGATCACATGTCTTCCTCGGCTCACTCCATTCACGACCCTGCAGACGGAAGCGCAGCTAAACACGATCAATTAAATCGTGCACCAGCGTCGAATGGCTGGCCGCATAAAGTGTCAAGCTGTACCTACTGGCCGTCCTTAGCCCACTTCTACAAATCCAACACTGCCACAGGCTGTCGCACCCTTGCCAGAAATTTGGCCACAGGCCTGCGACAACCGACTGCTGACTCACCTGCGACAGTCCGACCGTCAGGTGGCATGGGGGCCCGCCCTCGCAGCCAGCGGTGACTCACTAGAGGTATACGTAGACGCAGTTCTCGATGGCTGCGTTTTGCACACTATCCTCGTATGCCCCGTGCCACCTCAGGAGCCACAAACATACTTCTATATTACAAAGGCACCGTTTCCATCCGTATTGGCGGAGCTCTCAGCTATACAGGACGGTTTATCGGCCATGATACCTAAGGTACATTGCTTGTCGCCGAATAGATTGCTTATATACGCAGACTCCACTCAGGCTGTTCGAGAGCTACGATAAGTGACCGGATCACTTCATATAGTCTCAGACGTACACCGGCTTATCGACTCGTGTAGCTGCGCTGCGTGGGTACTGCGGAGCCGCTGGTCTGCACCTGTCCAACTGGACGCAGGTGCCGCCTGCGATCCAGCGGAAGTCCGAAACCCGCTGTCTCCGCTTCATCTGTCCCGAAAGGATGCATGCACTCGTCCCTCCGCGTGGATCGCACCCATCGACGCCACTTGGACGTCCGGCGCACAGCCCCCCCCCCCCCCCCCCTCGGTCAGTCCCTTCTGCACGGTGCAGCCACAGAAGTAACGCTGGGTCTCCTCCTGGGGAAACTGCCCGGGCCTTCATGAGGACCGCACCTGCCACCTGCGGGGCCTTGGCCACCACCCAGGTCGACTGCCTGACCTAATGCGCTGGACGCACGAATCTTTGTACTGGCCGCTCCTGGACTTCACACAGGAAACGGAGCTACATCTTCTGTTTTTAATTTATGCCGTAGGATATACTGGGCTCCAATAAAAAAAAATTAAGCAAGCATTGCATATCCCAGTTTGAAATCGAAGCTTTCTTTCTGAACCTTCCCGAATTTTCCTGACCACGGTGGTCGCTATCTAGCCGGATAATCTCACAGTTGCATTCGGCAGTGGAGTCAGCGTGGACGAACACGTACAGCGCATCTATGCAGAGTTTCTTGTGTTTCGCAGGTTGGTGCTTTCGAAATTATTTCACTAACTACTGCTGCTGCTGCCGAGTGCGACTGTTTCCGCCCACTTACTCAAAATGGCTTATGAATCTGACAGCTGTCTTGTCTGTCACGAAGCAATTGCTACTGGTATTTTTTGTGTGGTGTGCTCTGGATGTAATTTTACCTATCCCCTGGTAGCTGCTCAGACCTAAATGCTAGGATTTTCAACGCCATGAAAAGCGATGGCAGAATATTGCAGTGATTGTGTCGAGCTTGTAAGGCTGGCATGCACTTTCGCGAGCCCGTTACCCACCAAAGAGCACTTTCAGATGGGCAGAATTACTTGATTAGCGAAATGAAAGTTATGAATGCACAGTTATCTGCAATATTGTCTCTGGCAGAGAAAGCTGATTCCATTATTCATGGCTTCTTCTTCTTCAAGGCTTCAATAGAACACATGTCTTATCAATACGACGAAGTGAATAAGCACCTGGTCAACCAGTCTCGAGGAATCCCTGAGGTTAACGCACGCTTAAGTAGGGCGGAAAATTCCGCTGCTCAAAACAAAATCGTCGACTCGCAAAACCAGCTGAATGAGATTGAACAGTATAAACGGAGACACAACCTTGAAATACATGAACTTTTGCACAGCGAGAATGAGTACCTTGGGAGAAGGTAAATGAGCTCATAAGGCCTTTTGGGGAGCAGGAATTGAGCAGAACATATATGGAATACACTGAACGTCAGAGAAAGGTGGTAGAATACCTGTTGTTCTCGTACGGTGTGTCTCATGGAAAACGAAAAAAAAAATCCTACAAGGCAAAACTGCTCAATGTAAATCGCCCATTGATTTCTACTATAACCTCACACGAAGAACAAGCGTCTGCTGTGGTGGGCGCGTTCTAGGGCAGCAGAAACAGGGTATCGATTTGCTTGGCAGAAAGGAGAAAAAGTTCTCGTACGCAGATCACCTGGTGAGCGAGCCCTGCGTACTGAAAGGGAGGACAATTTAGGTAGGATGGTTGCTTCTAGTAACAATCAGTGGCCGCGCAGTGCTTCTGGTAGTTGCTAGATTGTGCCTATGGCCACGTCAACTCGAAACGATGGCTTTATGGTGACTTTATACGTTTCCAAGAAAATTATTACAGTACTGAGTTCTTTCGCAAACACATAGATAAACTAATACAACCAGAGCAGAAAATGACCTCGGTATTTTGTCTTAATACTAGAAGCCTTAGATATAAGAGTGATGAAACTTTTATTTATCTACGTTACCTTGGAAGCACATTTGATGTATTTGCGTTCACAGAAACTTAGTTTCGCGATGCTCAGGATGTAATTCCATTTAGTGGGTATTCTGATCTGTCACTTTTTGAAACAGCCGTAGAGACGGCATTATTTCTCTTGCACTTTCGTCACAATATATTGTATAATGTCTTAGAGCGGTATTCTGTAGTAAGTCAAAATTATGAAGTGTTAGCTGTCGAATGATCTAATATCATATATATCTTAGTGTACAGACCACCTTCGGGTAATGTGAACAATTTTCTATGGTATATTGAACAAACGTTGCAGTTTATGGTACATGCAAGCAAAAACCTTTTTATACTGGGTCATCATCATCATCATCAGCATGGTTACGCCCACTGCAGGGCAAAGGCCTCTCCCATACTTCTGCATCTACCTCGGTCATGTACTAATTGTGGCCACGTTGTCCCTCCAAACTTCTTAATCTCATCCGCCCACCTAATTTTCTGTCGTCCCCTGCTACGCTTCCCTTCCCTCGAAATCCAGTCCGTAACCCTTAATGACCATCGGTTACCTTCCCTCCTTATTACATGTCCTGCCCATGCCCATTTCTTTTTCTTGATTTCAACTAAGATGTCATTATCTCGCGTTCGTTCCCTCACCCAATCCACTCTTTTATTATCCCTTAACGTTACACCCATTATTCTTCTTTCCATAGCTCGTTGCGTCGTCCTCAATTTCAGCTGAACCCTTTTCGTCAGCCTCCAGGTTTCTGCCCCATACGTGAGTACTGGTAAGACGCAGCTGTTGTATATACACTTTTCTCTTAAGGGATAGTGGCAACCTGCTGTTCATGATTTGAGAATGCCTGCCAAACGCACCCCAGCCCATTCTTGTTCTTCTGGTTATTCAAGTCTTATGATCCGGATCCGTGGTCACTACCTGCCCTAAGTAGATGTATTCCCTTACCACTTCCAGTGCCTCGCTACCTATCGTAAACTGCTGTTCTCTTCCGAGACTGTTAAAAATTACTTTAGTTTTCTGCAGATTAATTTTCAGATCCACCCTTCTGCTTTGCCTCTCCAGGTCAGTGAGCATGCATTGCAATTGGTCTCCTGAGTTACTAAGCAAGGCAATATCATCAGCGAATTGCAAGTTGCCAAGGTATCCTCCATCAACCTTTATCCCCAATTCTTCCCACTCCAGGTCTCTGAATACCTCCTGTAAACACGCTGTGAATAGCATTGGAGAGATCGTATTTCTCTGTCTGACGCCTTTCTTTATTGGGATTTTGTTGCTTTCTTTATGGAGGACTACGGTGGCTGTGGAGCCGTTATAGATACCTTTCAGTATTTTTATATATGGCTCATCTACACCCCGATTCCGTAATGCCTCCATGACTGCTGAGGTTTCGACTGAATCAAACGCTTTTTCGTAATCAATGAAAGCTATATATACAGGTTGGTTATATTCCGCACATTTCTCCAGACTCAAAAGCACCCCTGCAGGGAGAGCGCTCCTGACTAGTCTGGGACGGGACACGAGCGGACACGTAGATAGATACGCAGACGTGCCCGGCTGCTTAAGAAAAACAATAAGCGTTAGGCCAGTACCTAAGAACATGGACCCCAACCTCCACGAGAGCAGAAGGCAGGCGCGAGCCGAATACGTGCAAAAGACACTAGCGCTACTAGACAACACGGTATACACGGATGCTGCCACGTACCCGCGAGAAGGGAAGCGCACGGCGACGGCGGTGGTGGGGGACGGCGACGGGAATCTGATCATATCTGCGACGGCAAAGGCAGCCGGCACAGTGGAGGCCGAAGAAATTGCCGTGGCGCTGGCGGCAGTAGAAGGATATAGGACAGGCAGGCCTCTAAACATCTTAACAGACTCGAAGGAAGCGTGCAGAAATTACACGAGGGGCAGGATTAGCAAAGCCGCCCTCAGAATTCTTGGCGGAGCCAACTTCGCCGAGAGGAACGTTACGCACAAGTTAATCTGGATTCCGGCCCACGCAGGCATAGAGGGTAACGAAAGGGCAGACAGCCTAGCTCGAGAGTCCACGTTCCGAGCAGAGCAGTCGCACGCCCCGGAGTATCACCCACACGCTTGTGAAGGAGGATACACAGAAATCTTAAACTTATACAGAGGGACGAGAGCCAAATATCCCCCACCGCACAAAGCTCTAACGAAGGAGGAAGCAACGAGTTGGCGCAGATTGCAGACAAACTCCTTCCCAAATTTATACATCCTAAACAAAATGTACCCAACCCAATACAGAGACACCTGCCCATGGTGAGTGAGTGAGTGAATAAACTTTATTGTAGGTCCGGCGAGGACGCGAACTCGTCGCGCACCCGGCTAGTCCCACGTCGGGACCGGCAGGTCTAGCTCACCGGCCCGGTCGCGGGCACGCCGGACGGCCAGGATTTGCTTTTCTAGAGCGGGGCTACGCAAAAGCGAGTCCCACTCCTCCTTGATGAACTTGGGGTATGTCGACCCGCACTCCCAGAGCATGTGAGGTAGAGTGGAGGTCTGGCCGCAGGACGGGCAGGCGTCGTCGCGATACACGTCGGGGTAAGCCTCGTGGAGAGCGGACAGACACGGATATGTGCGGGTCTGTAGGAGCCTAAGTGAAACGGCTTGCGCCCATGGTGCGGCGCCACACCCACACTATATCATGTCACATGGGAATGTAAACACAATCAATCATTCCACCAACACAATAACCCGAGTGCGGAGCAATGGGAGAGCCGGCTTACCAACTGCGAGCTCACGGCCCAAAGGGCCTTAGTGCAGCACGCTAGTGAAGTGGCTAGGCTCAGTGGAGCCCTGGAATAGGGGCCCACCCTTGCCGGAAGAGGCTCCAAGTCGCCGCCGCCCAAGAAGACGACGGAGACCTCGAGACGCTAAATCCTTGAAGGAACCAAATAAAGTTTTTTTTTCTCTCTCTCTCTCTATCACCTGATTGATAATGTGAATATGGTCTATTGTTGAGTAGCCTTTACGGAATCCTGCCTGGTCCTTTGGTTGACAGAAGTCTAAGGTGTTCCTGATTCTATTTGCGATTACCTTAGTAAATACTTTGTAGGCAACGGACAGTAAGCTGATGGGTCTACAATTTTTCAAGTCTTTGGTGTCCCCTTTCTTGTGGATTAGGATTATGTTAGCGTTCTTCCATGATGCCGGTACGCTCGAGGTCATGAGGCATTGTGTCTATAGGGTGGCCAGTCTTTCTAGGAAAATGTTCCCACCATCCTTCAACAAATATGCTGTTACCTGATCCACCCCAGCTGCCTTCCCCCTTTGCATAGCTCCCAAGGCTTTCTTTACTTCTTCCGGCGTTATTTGTGGGATTTCAAGTTCCTCTAGACTATTCTCTCTCACATTATCATCGTGGGTGCTACTGGTACCGTATAAATCTCTATAGAACTCCTCAGCCACTTGAACTATCTCATCCATATTAGTAACGATATTGCCAGCTTTGTCTCTTAACGCATACATATGATTCTTGCCTATTCCTAGTTTCTTCTTCACTGCTTTTAGGCTTCCTCCGTTCCTGAAAGCATGCTCAATTCTATCCATATTATAATTCTTTATGTCAGCTGTCTTACGCTTGTTGATTAACTTAGAAAGTTCTGCCAGTTTTATTCTAGCTGTAGGGTTAAAGGCTTTCATACATTGGCGTTTCTTGATCAGATCTTTCGACTCCTGCGATAGCTTACAGGTCTCCTGTGTAACGGAGTTACCACCTACTTCTATTGCGCACTCCTTAATGATGCCCATAAGATTATCGTTCATTGCTTCAACCGTAAGGTCCTCTTCCTGAGTTAAAGCCGAATATCTGCTCTGTTGCTTGATCCGGAATTCCTCTATTTTCCCTCTTACCGCTAACTCATTGATTGGCTTCTTATGTACCAGTTTCTTCCGTTCCCACCTCAAGTCTAGGCTAATTCGAGTTCTTACCATCTTATGGTCACTGCAGCGCCCCTTGCCGAGCACGTCTACATCTTGTATGATGCCAGGGTTTGCGCAGAGTATGAAGTCGATTTCATTTCTAGTCTCACCATTTGGGCTCCTCCATGTCAACTTTCGGCTAACTCGCTTGCGGAGATAGGTATTCATTATCCGCATATTATTCTGTTCTGCAAACTCTACTAATAACTCTCTCCTGCTATTCCTAGAACCTATGCCATATTGCCCCACTGACTTGTCTCCAGCTTGCTTCTTGCCTACCCTGGCATTGAAGTCGTCCATCATAATAGTGTATTTTGTTTTGACTTTACCCATCGCCGATTCCTCGTCTTCATAAAAGCTTTCGACTTCCAGGTCATCATGACTGGATGTAGGGGCGTAGACCTGTACTACCTTCAATTTGTGCCTCTTATTAAGTTTCACAACAAGACCTGCCACCCTCTCGTTAATGCTATAGAATTCCTGTACGTCACCAGCTATGTTCTTATTAATCAGGAATCCGACTCCTAGTTCTCGTCTCTTCGCTAAGCCCCGGTAGCACAGTACGTGCCCGCTTCTTAGCACTGTATAAGCTTCTTTTGTCCTCCTAACCTCACTGAGCCCTATTATATACCATTTACTACCCTCTAATTCCTCCAATAACACTGCTAGACTCGCCTCATTAGATAACGTTCTAACGTTAAACGTTGCCAGGTTAAGATTCCAATGGCGGCCTCTCCGGATCCAGGGATTCTTAGCACCCTCTGCTGCGTCACAGATCTAACCGCCGCCGTGGTCAGTTGCTTCGCGGCTGCTGGGGACCGTGCAGTTGCTTCGCGGCCGGGGTTTGATTGTTGTATTCATATAGGAGGTTGTGGGCAAGTACAGCACCAGGGTGGCCAATCCTGCTCTGGTGAGAGACTGCGTTACCGGTTCTGGTCACCGGGATCAGGCCGCACTCCAGGCTTGTTTGTGTAATTTTCTCAACACACGGTTTTTTTTTCGAACCACGGTCCTCTTGCACGCGAGGCGGATACTCTACCGCCCCCGCAGGAGTTGTACGCCTCATTTAACCTACAGTGGTGCCTTATTTGATCAGTCAAGTTGGACCAATCTGAGTTCGGTTAAACCGCACAGATGGCACTCAACTAGAGAACCTGGTATTTATGACCTGCACATGTGTGGCCATACATAATAGAGGAGATTGTTCTTTTTTTGTTTTTTACGAGGGTCCCCGTACAGTGATAAACTAAAAAAAGACATATTAAAAGGGGGGAAAAAGAAAAAAAGAAGGAAAACAGAAAAAAGGAAGTGAACAAGTTATTTGAACTCGTGACCCTTGGATGTTGCCCGGAGAGATAGCTCAGTCGGTTGGTCCGTAAGGCCCCAGGTTACTTTGAAGCGCCATAGCTCCTCTCCAGAGCCTCATACTTACGTGGAAAGGGACTGATGTTGTCTGCGATGGTCGATTAGTTGGAAGGCATGCTTTCTTGGAAAAATGGCCGCCCGTGGATAAGAGCGAACTCGAGCGGCTTTAGAGACTAGCAAAAGCTTGATCAGGTGCTAGGCGAGCGCGGCACGCTTACCGTGGGAAGCTAGCCCGAGTAACTATCTCAAGGGCTGCTGCTCACGTGGGCGAAATACCTTCGTGTAATTATAATAATCCTAATAAGACTACTTTCGAAAAGAGAACGGCCCAGAGGGCTGTGCTACGAGTGCTATGACTGATAATTTATATATATTTCTTTTTTTCATCTCGCCTATGGGATCGAATGCGAGTGCTGTTGCTTTGTCTCTGCGTGTAGTAGTTAAGAGAACGAGTTTAAGGGAGGAGAAGATGAAAGGAAAGTTTGACTGCAACATAAACATTCGAACTTATAGTACAGCCTGCACGAGTTTAACGCATACAATTGCTAGTTTCTGTTGCAAAAATGTTATAAATTTGTCGACGAGAGGTACACCACATACTGAAACTCTCATACATTTGTGCTTCATGGCCTACATGTACACTTACGTCGTCTCAGGTGTTTTTGCTTCCGATCTACGTTCCCATCTTGCAATATTCCATGTTCATTTATTTTCCCAACACTCAGCAAATGCCTCCCAAAGTAGTGCGGTTATAAACCCCAAAAAAATAAACAATGATACGCTCAGTTATTTTCGAGTTTTGCTATTTCAGATTGACTGGTCTGCACTGCTCCGTTGGAAAGACACGTAAATTTCTTATTCTACTTTCCTAAATATTAGGGGCCTACAACTCGGATTTTCCCTTGGTACGGCACACCAAATATAAACATGCGGAGAAACCTTGGGCGAATAAAGAATTGTACTAAAAATAGAGGATAATATAGGCTCTTTAGCTTGTTTTTGAAATATA